>NC_136812.1:23353336-23398336 GCF_951216825.1 Electrona antarctica
ACAAGAAAGCCCCATTCTGGAACCCCCCAGTTAATTCAAAATGTTGCTTCCCCATTTTCAATTATGCCTAGGTGCCCACATGGGGATGTTCATACATTATTACAGGGGAAGTTGCTGTGATAAATAAACATAACGTTTCACTGATGTTACCCGGTATGAAAACCATATCCTCACTACCAATGATACATACTGCCCTCTAAGTTGATGGAGTAACACTCATGAGCATTGGCAATATGAAGCTAATACCTTCTGGTCTGAGGGCAAACTGTGAAATCCCATCCACCCAACCCTCCCAGGTCTTGGCAAAGAGCTCTGCTCCATACATCTCCTCCATGGGCTGCCTCATCCTCGCACTCCACTTGGACACATCACGGATAGCTATAGTGTACACACAGACACGCATGAACACACATACTGTAGTACAAACACACAGGTGCAACGATTTTGGGCATGATGTCACTACATTTTCACAGAAATTCAAAAACATGCAGATCTACCAGCTCACAACAGCAGTGATTGTAGCAGCAGAGGTGGAGCTCTAGTACCATTGTAAATGCTGATGTCTTGTTGGGAGACATAGGCATTGGATCCCCAAACTACCATCTTGTTGATGAGTCCTGGGTTTTTGGCTGCTGCAATCAGGGCTGTAATTCCTCCATCACTCCAACCCAGCAAAGAAAACTTGTGAAAGCCCAACGCCTGCAAAGGAAAACCTTTTAGCTGAAATGTTCTTTGATCGCCTAAAGCTTGAGTTATACATGGTTGCATGCGGGTGACACACCCTGAAAATAGCCAGTTCACACATCAGCTATTATCGGCTTATGACACAGCACACAACCATAAATCAGGCATGCATGTTCTAAAACAGAAGACTGAAGCAGTTCACTATGAGGCAGGCTAATGCTTTAGCACAATGTCATTATTGATGTTGTATAATGTTTACCTTAAATGCACCAAATGCTCCCACAACTGCATTTGATCAAGGAGCTTAATGAGGGGCTATGTCCAGCATTTAGTGTGTGTGCAAACACAAACTTTGTCCTAACACAAACATTAAATGCCATTGACAATGAATGGACAATTTTGAGTGTTTGCGTAAACACAAACATTGCATAACAAACATTGAAGACGAAGGTGAGGACGCAAATTTTGATTGGCCGGAATGAGATGATGTATGATGATAATTATGATAAGAGTGCCCCTCACTTCACACGGGTGTGATTTATTTTAAGTCTGTATATGACTTAAATTGTCCTCATCCACATACTTTTTATTTCAACTGTCTATCATTCCTTACAGTATAGCACACTCAGGTATGCAATTTCATTCAGACGCTGTAGTGTAAGTAGCTTGGATGGGGAATAATGAGCCATAATATAACATGTTGATTTATTATTGATTGATTAGACCAATGATTCTCAGGGGTCCCCCGGAAAAAATCATAGTTACGCCAGGGCTCCACCGGACGCGTTGCGTCTCCGTCGCGTGCGTCAAAAAACGCACCGGTTCAATTTTAATGCACGCGTTAATGTCACGCAACGCGGGCAGTGGAGCCACCCTTCATTGATTAAAAAGGGAACATTCCCTGACGGTGACGGAGACGCGACGCTGACGCGCCCGGTGGAGCCCCGGTGTTAGGAAATAATAGCTTTGTAACTAGCAGCATACAAATGGAAACGATGGACCCTTAATGCATACCAAACTGGGGGCCCTTGAAATAAAATATATATTTTTTGAGAACCACTGGATTAGACCTTCATCAAATCCACTGCATCCTTGGCGTCCCTCTCAAAGAAGTCTGGGAGGAAGTCTCTCTCAGGAGGGCGAGAGCATCCATATCCCCGGGGGTCCCAGCCAACCACTGTGAACATTTCCTTATTCAGAGACTTCAACTGAGGCCCAAAGTCAGTCTGAGCACTTCCTGTGGTGGGAGAGACAAAAACGGAAACAAATATTACACAATACATACACCGATATATATATATATATATATATATATATACACACACACACACACACTCTGTACAGTGGCTGTTTACTAACTGTTCGTCATCAAGACGTAACAGGTCGATTTGCCTCAGACACATATGACGTAAATTCTCCATTCATTGTCAATGGGAATTTAACAAAAAATACCGATTTGCTCGTCTACATGACGTAAATTCTCCATTCATTGTCAATGACATTTAATGTTTGTGTTAGGAAAAAATAGACGATTTGCTCAGATACATGACGTAAATTATCCATTCATTGTCAATGGCATTTAATGTTTGTGTTAGGACAAAAATCTACACTATATATAAAATCTAGTGTTGCAAATTACGGCTAGGTTCTCAGAGTGGGGTCCGGGAACCTAACCTGACTCCGCCAGATGGGGCAGCAGAGAGTACACTGGGTTCCCCCCTCCTGCTCGGGAAACCCAGTGTACTCTCTGCTGCCCCATCTGGCGGAGTCAGGTTACCGGGAACCCCCAGGGCAACAAAATGTGTTAAACATGTTATCCGTTATTAGATTATGTTGGATATTCAAAAATAGCAGATGTACAAACTAGCATTGTGGCACAAGCTATTTTTGTGTTTGAAAATGTAAAAACCAAACACAAATCTTCTCTTCTGGAGATCCCTGTAAGTTTGAGAACTATCGTTATACTTATAGCATGCATGTGTTGTGTTGTTTACCCAGTGCTCCAGGTAGCAGGAGGACAGCATGGCTCCCTCTACCAGTCTGCTCATAATACAAGTCCACTCCATTTACATGTTGTCTTCCAGACGTCACAGAAGAACTATGAAGCAAAAACACACTAGCTTTGGTAACTCTAGAATAAAATAGAACAGAAGAGAATAAAACAGCTACAGTAGTCCTCTTGTCTTGTGATGCAGTAGAGTAGACCTTATTGAATAATCACACAAAGCAGTCTACTGGGCTTAATATTATTCAAACATAGCACCATCTAGTGCAGATATATGGAACTACAAAACTAATGTAGAGCAAATCATGCCTAGAGTAAAGTTATACGGCAAATGTCGACAAAAGATGTTACAACTGAACCCAAAAAACAAAAATACTTTACTTTGCACTGCAGGCTATGCTAGTACACAGACATTTACCAGTACAGCTGGATCCCTTTCATAGCTTTGCTGATTTCAGTTTTATGCGTGCAGAATCGTCCTCCCAGTAACCACAGCGACATTGCTCACAGAGGTTCAAAGCAAAGACAGACAACAAGGGAAATCTTTGAAAACGAGACTGAAAATCATTTACTTTACTAGCACGTCAAGTTAGTTTTGGTGAAATAACGTAGCCCGGATGGCACTTTGGACTTCCGGATCTCTTATTTTGGATATTATATATTTTGTCTTTCTTTTTTTTTAATGGTGAATTTACGAAAGCGAAAGTAAACTCATCAAGTTACCCCCAGGAGTTAACTCAGGACTTAACATATATCGTTCAAAGGTGGACGAGATTAGCTCTGGCCCATAGCCTTCTACTGCTTAGGCTATGCAATATCTATGAGGCTATGGACCAGAGCTAGTGGA
This sequence comes from Electrona antarctica, assembly GCF_951216825.1. Classification (NCBI taxonomy): domain Eukaryota; kingdom Metazoa; phylum Chordata; class Actinopteri; order Myctophiformes; family Myctophidae; genus Electrona; species Electrona antarctica. The sequence continues at coordinate 23,356,873 of NC_136812.1, forward strand.
CGATATGATAAATTCCTGAGGCTGCCCACCGCGATCCTCCACGTCACGTTCTAGAATCTTTTTATATAATCAATGAATGAATGTGACTTATGTGAGCCACGTGACAGACAGATTTTTGTAAACGCCTCCACTCTGCTGCTTGTCATCATGGCAAACCCAGTCAGGAAGTGGAACCCAAGACAAAAACAATTGCTGTGCTAAAAATATCTCGTTTAACAGGAGATGTGAAGAAGGTCGGTCGGTGTGTGTATACAGCTATACGCATTTACTGTAAGTCACATGATAAACAAACCATACTATTGAATGTCCGATCAATTCCATATTGTCATCATCACCATCATCATCAGCATCATTAAAAACTAAACAAACAAAAACAGCTTGGATTTGGGAGTAAATTACAAGAACGTGGTAAAAAAATATCCCTGTAAAAGACTAAAGGAAGAAAGATGAAGGCATGGAGAAGCTTTCATCTTGTTAGAAAAGTATTAGTATTATAGCCTATAATAAATTGTCTCATGCATCTGTAGTACCATGTGTTCTAATTCATTTTTAATCTGTTTAATCAATGACCTCTTAAATACAGGAAAGGATTCCAAATAAGCCAGCTGGCTTCTTCCTTTCCTTGCATTGTATTTTTGTTCTTTGATATGTATTGTCTATTTTTTATACTATGTGCTAAATAAATAAACCTAAACCTGTTCATTGCTCAATCTGTGCAGGGTGTATCAATCATATTTCCATTATATAAACACATACAAATAACTTTGTATAAATTCAAGCGTAGTCCTATATTACGGTAAATGCATAGGCTCACCCAAACAACTGGCCAAAATGACATGAACCATTTTGCTTTTTACTTCCTTCAGAGGTCATTACTCCAAATATGGCCAGCTGCCAGCAACTCTCCACCAGTACTCGCTATTGGCTCTGTCCTCCTCTGCCCTGAAGTGCCAGGCCCAGGACGGAATGGCCCTCAACCATCTTATGGTTGGTATGCGACTGTCCCATGACCTATCCCGGGTGGGCTAAATATATATCCAAGAAGGCGTTGCTCTGCGAAGGTCACATTGCGTCATCCCAAAGCAACAGATTCTCAATTAACTTGAGCTCAAGCCGTGGAACAGAGTTGTTGAGAGCTTTATTATACCCCCCAGGTCACACTCAGAGCACTTTTCTTAGTCCATGGAGGAGCACCAGAAGACACGGAGCATGGCAAATGATCTCTAAATGATCTACCTGTTGAGTGGATTTGACTGCTACAACGCAATACTGGAGCGCTGGATTATTCTACTTTGTCAAGGGATTTGAGGAGCTTCAACAAAAAGGCTATACTTGGTGGAGAATGATCAAATCGAAGAGATAAATTGAGGAACTCAACTTCATGTGCCTTGCCTTTTATTATAATTAATGAATTCAAATCATTTGTGGACATGGGTAATGGAATAAACAAGGTACCATACATTGAACTGCTTTCAATAAGTGTTTGGAAAGAGAAAGTTTAGAAGTTAAATATATATGACTTGTGATTTGTGATTTGTACATTTCTAACCTGAGTTTCTATCTTACTTAAGGTCCTGCCAGATCTCTATTTAGGAAACTTCAGAGGTAAAGTGCCACCCACTTATTCCATGTAATTACTGAATAAAAATGATTTATTGTTAGGGCAATGAATGTAATAGTGTTTCAGTTCCTCTGTGAAGTGGCATGTGGTGACATGCAGCACTGAGCTCTGTTTCTATAGACAATATGAACCACTTAAACCCTGCCTTGTTGACCGGGGTCCCCCAGGGGTCCATACTTGGTCCTCTGCTACACCAAAATCTCTTTTACGAAAATAGACTATCTACAAGCTCACAATGTGTCACAGTGTGTTGACACCCTCAGGCATTTATGTTGATTTAAACTGGACAGTGGATAGATCTGTGTGTGTGTGTGTGTGTGTGTGTGTGTGTGTGTGTGTGTGTGTGTGTGTGTGTGTGTGTGTGTGTGTGTGTGTGTGTGTGTGTGTGTGTGTGTGTGTGTGTGTGTGTGTGTGTGTGTGTGTGTGTGTGTGTGTGTGTGTGTGTGTGTGTGTGTGCTTTGTCAGCAGTTGGAGAAAATAGATTACTTTCATGGGTGGTTGTTTGTGCGCTCATGATTCTGGGAATCCCCCCCCCTTCACATGGGGGTGTCCTAGACTTCCTAAGAACTAAGACTCTGTGATAAGGTTGTTGATCTTGTGTACCAGACAGTGGTAGTAGAAGTAGTAGTGGTTTTTATTTTTTACTTGAGTAAAAGTAGCAATACCACAATTTAAGTCCTGTATTCAAAAATTGAAAAAGGTTAGTAAAAGTAATGTCATTTTTCTAACTTTCTTAGAAAACATTTAAACAGCCGAAGTGTAAAATAAGGGGTTTAAGTGGTTGATGTATGTTATTGTTATAATAATCAAATCAAATCTGCAATGTAACTATCAACTAAAGCTGTCAAATAATTGTAGTGAAGTAAGTACATCATTTGCCTTTGAAATATAGTGGAGTAGTATGTATATAAGTATACAAAAATAGAAATTCTCAAGTAAAGTCAAAGTACCTCAAAATTGTACAGTACTTGAGTAAATGTCATTAGTTACTCTTTCACCACTAGAGATGGTTGGTTGTTGTTGATCTTGTGTACCAGAGACCACTGTTTATGTCTGAAAAGAATGGAGAAACTCTTTACATATAGCAAATGTGTGAGAAACGGTCAGGAAATGTATTAATGATGCTGTTCCATCCATTTCACAATTGCCACCGATGCTATATTGACATTGGAGCTTTGCTAACCATATAATATCGTAACATTTTAACAGCTGATGCGTGCTATGAAGCCGTGTTTCTTGGCTACCCTTTCCGACTCTAAACATGTAAGGCCGGAGATGAACAGTTTGTGTGGTGTAGGGTGACGGCCGACAGCTAGTATCCTGTCACCAGCTCTAACAGAACATCAGCACCTCGGGATCCTCACATAATCCTATTTATCTTATACCAACAACACACTAGAGGACGTACACTTCATTATCTGACCTAGGAAACCTGGAAAAACCTTCTGCATGTCATGCCTAAACAAACATATTGACCATTTGCATTTTACCGTGTTAAGATATCCATACTCTCAAACGTCATACTTTGCTGAAGTCTATAGACAAGACAATTGTTTTTTCCAGTTTAGGAATGGGACTAATTTCCATCCATACGTGACAGAGGGTTTTGCCCTATCTGGGCATTTATAACCTCGCGTTACCAGGCTTTCAGGGCATGTATAGAATAGATTGCGTCAGCATGCTGCAAACGTGCAAAGCATGAGAAACATTGCCCTGGCCTGGGCACATCTGTCCTAGCTTGGCTTCCTTTTAAGATTAGAACATTAACTGTTTCTTGCTTTGGGCCAAGGTGTTAACACATAACCCAGAAATGCTGGTTTTATGGGTTTTTTTCAGTTAAGTTAATAAGAGCAGACCTATATATAGGCCATATTTGCTTGGGACATATATGAGGAGTGTGTCTGTAGGGTGTCGTTGGCACATTTATTTAGTTGTTGGTTATGTGTGGTGATTTGTGATTGGAGGAAGGGGATGACTTGAGGCATTTGATTTTTGCAATCCCCAGATTCTCAAGACAGGGATAACCTGGCGCGGCACAACATCACCCACATCCTCTCTATCCATGACAAAGCTGCACCCATCCTGGAGGTGAGAAACCATGTCTGTCTGCCGCCCTGGCCTTGACACAGAGTCACTGACCACATGCTGCCCACTGTAAACACCCACGCTTTAATGCTCTTTAATGCAATGATGTTACCTGTTACTATCATCACACACTGTGTGGCATTTTGGTATGAAGGGACAGCGGAAGGATGACCATAGTTTAGACCAGGGGTTCTCAACCCGTGGGTCGCGACCCCCCGGGGGGTCGCCAAATCATTTTGGGGGGTCCCCAAATTATTTTCAAAAAAAAAAGTTTACATAGTACACATAGTACATGCATAAACTTTCCTTAATTATTATATCTGGTTTCAGTATTTATTCATGATGTATTTTCACTATTATTATGGTTATTGTAGCGGGCAATTTGTATTGGGGGTGGGGAGGGGGGCGGGCGGGGGTCACGAGACACGGCCAAAGCATTTCTGGGGGTCCCCGGATCAAAACGTTGAGAACCCCTGGTGTAGACTACTCTGTCTGATGAATAGATAGATAGATAATAAAATCTATTGTTATTTTGGCTTAATGAGACTGCAACCTGACCTAAAGATTTGAAAGTGCATCTACTTTACAAGGGTTCTAGTTTTTCACATGTTGCTTAATGCTAGATTAAAATGTTGTGCTTTGTTTATATAGGAGCATTGTACTGACAAAACTCACACTAACACATGATCACAGGGGAAAGTTCTAACTTGTTCTGGGTGATTTTCATTTTTATAATGTAGCCTAGTGCTTGTTTTGTTTCTTACCTTTATTTACCCAGGGGAGGTTCACCGAGAACGAATTATCTTTTTCAAGAACGCCCTGCTTCACATTCACTCTCACTCACTCACGCATGCACGCATGCACACACACGCGCGCACACACACACACACACACACACACACACACACACACACACAGGTTATTATGCAAAACAAAAACATATTTGTTATTAGCACTTAAAGTGGAATAGATGCTGAAAACAATGTTAGAACATATAGACCAAGACAAAGATTTCCTTCTTTATTGTCACAGTGGCGTTTGAGTTTCTCTACTGCATATTACTTAAGTCTTAGATACTTAAGTGTTATATACAGATATAGAGGTTCAATACTTGTCAGGGTGTTAAGTTCTTGCCCATCACTTAGTTAGGTAAAGTTAGCTTAAGTTGTGGCAAATCTGCAAAAAAAATGCTTACCACTAGCTTTCTTCACAGATGTGTTCATAAAGGTGTCTAGTGTCTACTATCACAGAAAAAATGGTTCCAACCCAACTCCCTTGGGAAACTTTGTGACAGCTGCTGAAAGTTGGGGTACCATTATCAACCAATATAAGGCAAAGAATTACAAATTTCATTATACTTTAAGTAGCATGTGACATGTCAAACTAGGGGGTTTTCATGATGCTGAATCCATTCCAAGAATGAGTTTTGCACGAAAATACTCCTTGGGCTAAATTCGGCCATAGCCACTTGCCCAAATGTGCCCAAATGTGCTGACCTCATCACATTTGTGATGACGGCTATGGGCATTTTTAGGCAAAGGAGTGTTTTTTGTGCAAAACTAATGCTTGCAATGGATTCAGAATCTTGAAAACCCCCTAGTTTGACATGTCACATGCTACTTAAAGTACATGTGACATGTCAAACTAGGGGGTTTTCAAGATTCTTATATTGGTTGATAATGGTACCCCAGCAGCTACCCCAGCAGCTGTCACAAAGTTTCCCAAGGGAGTTGGGTTGGAACAATTCTTTCTGTGATAGTAGACACCTTTATGAACACATCTGTGAAGGTAAGCATTTTTTTGCAGATTTGCCACAACTTAAGCTAACTTTACCTAACTAACTGTAGAGATTCGGGTTTGATTCTTCCATGGTGCACATGGTTTGGTTTGCCCAATTTGCGGGTTGGAAGCCGGCAGGGGAAGGCGATCTCTGTCGCTGCATAGGTTGGTCTAGGGCCGGCGGTGCCTGTTCAGCAGAAAGCGGTACTATTTGGGATAATTGTGTTCGTCAAGCGTTATGCCCTCCCAGTAAGACTCCTCACTGTCAGGTGAAAAGAAGCAGTGGCGACTCCATGTGTATTGGAGGACACATGTTGTCTACACGCTCCTCAAGACCAATAAGTATAGGGTCTGGCAGTGACTGACTATGAGGGAATTGGTCATGACTAAAATTAGAGGACCCATCTGTTGACATTTGACCACTGTATTATCAGAATGCAGCTGACATCTTTACTTGCTTCTTTCGCAACTTTCATCTTTTCTCATTGAAAGCAGGCTTAAAAGCCATTTGCTTTCTCTATCCAATGGCTGTATGTCAGCATATTTTCACTACGAAGAAACAGTAGTGCTAAAGAGAAACAGCAACTTTTACTACAGTATCACTACCCAGTCTGGTCAACCACCAAAACTTTTAAAAAGGTCACACACTGGACATTGAACCATGCTGTCATTCCTTATCTGCCCTGCCTACTTATAGAGCGTCGCAGTCCCGCCCCCTACCATGGCCCAGGAAATGAATCCCAATGCATTTTTCCCATAGACATTTCAAAAAGTATTTATTTAAAGACGGTTACGCCGCGGACAAAGCCAACTCGAGTCGTGACAACTCATGACAACACAAACAATATTTTGGACCAAACAAATAATTACAAAGAAGAAAAACAACAAAAAAACCTGCCGTTTTTTTCTTCTTTCTAATTATTTGTTCGGCCCAAAAAATTGTGTTTGTTGTCATGATTTATCACGACTCGAGTTGGCTTTGTCCGCGGCGTAAACGTCTTTAAATACTTTCTGAAATGTCTATGAGGAAAATGAACGGAGAATCATTTCCTGGGCCATGGGAGGGGTCGGGACTGCGACGCTCTATTAACCACATGAACTTTTCTTAATCAGGATTAAGAAAAGTTATAAAAACAAAAAATGCTCTTTATTGTGACGTGTTGTGAATTTGTAGATTGGCTATTTTTGCAGTAGTATATATAGAGTTTAAGTGGTTAATCAGCTTTTTGGTCACCTCACTGTAGAGATTGAATTAACTAGTTACAAGACAGTACTCTGCAAGTCACTCAGTGACTTGCAGAGTACTGGCCAGATGGACGGCCTATTTGCATATCCAACAGTCAACCTGTTTAAGGGTTGATTTCTTGGAAGGTGGCTCAGCGTTTACAGACAGCGGAAGGGATGTTTTTATATGGCTGGCTGCACTGTACTGTTAAATGTGTGCTGTGTGTAGAAAAAAAATAAAATATAATGCTCAATCCTTTTTCCATATTCTTCACCGGAAAAAAGTACTTATATATATATATAATATGTATAGCAGGCTTGCATATTACAAAGGTGTTAGGTGCATGGTTGGGAATCTGTATTTGTGTTGGTGTGTGTGTGCATCCAGTACAGTATACTGAGCTATGTGTGGGAGTTTGTGTAGAATAGAAACCGGCCTATATGGACCCCTGTGTCTCAGTGTGTCCCAGAGGGCCCTGGGGTGATGCTGAGGTGTAGTCATTTAGGGACAAGGTGGTTTCTCTGTCTACTGGGGCTATGCACGCACAGTCAGCTGTCAGGTGCACATTACCCAATCTCTCCCCCTCTCTCTCTCTCACTCACTCTCTCTCTGTGCGAGCGTGTGTGTACACACACGCACACACACACACACACACACACACACACACACACACACACACACACACACACACACACACACACACACACACACACACACACACACACACACACACTCGTGATCACTCATGATGAACAACCTGTCCAGAGGATATCAGATTTGGGGGGCTGTCCAATGATATGAGGATACACCCCTCAAATGGCCACGGTGTTAAAGCCTCTATAATTCATAATGTGACAGCATCTATTTTTTCTCCCACCAGGATATGACATATCTTTGTATATCTGCTGGTGACCATTCTAAGCAAAACTTGTAAGTTACACACTTCTACAGGATTACTGTGTGTTGCTGACAATAGAGATGCATGACTATTACAGTATGTCTTGATCATGTAATGTTCTGTAGTAATTTGTTTTTTGTTGTTTGTTTTTCTCACCAGAGTCCAACACTTCAAAGATTGCATTGTGTTTATCCATGAGTCCCGACTTAAAGGAGAAGGCTGCCTTGTCCACTGGTGAGACAGAAATAGAAATCAGGCTATACGTAGGCTATACGTCTAAATATCACATGCAAAACAAAAGTGAGAAAGAAAAATAAATCCTAGTTGACTGATCGAGATGCCATTCACTTTGAAAATACATATCATATAATTAAATATATAATCATATAGGCTGCTGAGCAACATTTCCTGTCTATGCACATTTGATCATTATTTTTGACAGGTGCTGCAAATTATCATTTTAATGTTAACTTTTATTCCAGGAAAACAATAAGCTCTTTGGGGGAGAGTCAACAGTCCACCTCTCTTTCTTTCTTTGTATTTCTTTGTTTTCAATTAGTAATTTGACATTGAAGGTTATGTTGGAATTTGATCCAATGCAAGCAGGAATACTATTCTCGTGTGACTATTTGCCTTGTCGTTTGCTGACTAAGGTTCATGCCACTTACTCTGATTTGGCACTGGCACTCTTGATAAGAGTGCCAGTGCTAAATGCCTAAATTGACAATATCATTGGGATACATGAGTTCCCAGTGCTAATACCTGCCACGGATTTGAGTTATTTACATATAACCAGGAAAAGAAAACCAATTGATCAGCACATGAAGTAAAAAGCGTACTTATTGTGTCCTCCAGTGTGGCAGGTGTGTCCCGTAGTGTGACCCTGGTGGTGGCGTACCTCATGACAGTGACAGGACGGACCTGGGTGGAGTCACTGGCTGCTGTGAGGGCAGCCAGGCCGTCTGCTGGGCCCAACTTGGGCTTTCTACGTCAGCTGGAGGAGTTTGAGAAATATGAACTGACACAAGTGAGTGGTTTTCGTATATTAAAGAGCCAAGGGAGTGCTACAATTTTTGAATTTTTCCAGTTTTTCATGTGTCTATGAGGTGACAGTACTTCATTAGACACCCTGGAGTCATTTTTATGTGCAATGGTGTATTAACTTTGTATTTAGGGTTTCTTCCTGGAGGCTGAACCCTTGACAGTCAGACCCCTAACCCCTCCCCCTTTATCATACTACTACAGCTGTGGGTGCGGCTTCAGTTCAGGTGGATCACCACCCATCACCACCCACCAGGCAAACCAGGCATACTAAATGAACTGGTGGGCCTGCCCACATAAAAACATCATTTTAACAAATACTGTACACTTTTTTGAAAAATTATATAACAATAAGACCTGATGATCATGTTTTAGGGTGGAAAAAAATCACGGCACTCCATCTTTAAAAATACTAGAGCGGTGCCTGTGGGGCCTCTACAGTGGTGCCTGTTGGGCACTGGCCTACTTGGAACGATGCAAGTTGGAAATGCATGGCCCACCCAGATATTATGTCTGTGTCCCTTTTATGCCCATATAGAGCACCGAAGTCCTGACGTCACTGTCAGTAGAGGGCGTCAATCCACAGGTTTGTCTACTTTTTATTTGCATTGTAATCTCCATCGGGGGATTTTAGATCGCCTCATATAAGAACTGTGTTTGAAAAATAAACCGATCACCCCGGCCTTTTCACTCATTATATGAAGCATCGACTGAAGGTGGAAATGTACAAATATACCCAAAGAGTAACAAAAAAATCACACCCGTGTGAACTGAGTGGTGCAAGGTCTTATATAGCCTGATCAGCTGTGGTCTGACGTAATGTCAGTGACCATAGTAACCATGCTCATTGTTTTGGTACGAACACGGGTACATGGGTACAAAGCCAGTTGTTGGAGTGGTTTGCACCACTCAAAAAGCATTAGAAACGAGTGAAACAACCCAGAGACTATACATTTCCGGTATAGGCGGGTGGCTGCATCTGCCCGTCGCACAACAGAAACTGAATGTTAATTACGTTTATTTTTATTTTTATTTTATTGATATTTAATGTCTCGTGGTTAGTACGAGTCGAGTCACCACCAGCTGAGCTTACGTCAACAAGGAATCTCAGGAACGCAATGTGTTGACAGCTGGGCGTGACGTATATTAGCAGCGACATTGCCTTCATATGTAGTTTCAAGGCTTTTGCGGCCACATTAATTCCATTTTCTCCAGAAACTGGCTGTATCAAATATGAATGACGACAACGACGCACAGCCACTCCCCTGACAGAAAGGCAGGGGTGGTCGGTTTATTTTTCAAACACATATGAAGCGACCTAAAATCGACCTAAAATCGCCCTATGGGGATCTCAATGCAACTAAAAAAATCACACCTGTGTGAACTGAGTGGTGCAAGGTCTTATATAGCCTGATCAGCTGTGGTCTGACGTAATGTCAGTGACCATAGTAACCATGCTCATTCTTTTTGGTACGAACACGGGTACACGGGTACAAAGCCAGTTGTTGGAGTGGTTTGCACCACTCAAAAATACATGAACCTGTGTATTGGCGCCCTCTACTGAAAGTGACGTCAGACTTCGGTGCTCTATATGGAGTTCTTTGTCAGGAATGCCCAAATATGGAGTATACTGTCAGGTGAAAAGAAGCAGCATGGACTCCTCATGCATATAAGGAAGCATGAGGCCAGTCCGCTTCCACCCCAGGTTGGCAGAGGAAGTGTAGCGCCCAGGATTACATTAGATAATTGACACTGGGTGACAAAATGGGTTTCAAAATCATGGGATAAATAAAAACCGTGGGTCGACTCGACACCGGCCGACACCAGCCACTGCACCCCTTGCGATGGTGTGGAACGCGTGTGTCGAATTTGAAGTCGGTGGGGCTAACTGTTCTCGAGTTACGACATGGTGCATTTATAGATAGATATAGAGATATAGATATAGATATAGATATAGATATAGATAGACTGACATGCCCAAAATATGGATGCCAAGTTGCCATTTTTATTTGTCCATAATGTATTTCATCTGCCAAAATAAGTGTGTAACGGCCAAGCTACACCAGGCTTTTCTCGCGCGTTTTCTCCCGCGTGTGCGTTTAATTTAGGTCCAGTCCTATTTAAAAAAATGCAGGGTAAACGCACGAGAAAAGCCTGGTGTAGCTTGGCCGTTAGTCTTTTCAGTCTCTAATGTTTTCTTTTCTGTCCTTCTACTTTTGTTGCAAAAAATGTAATCTCCTCCCTCTCTCTGTGTCCAGTATAGAGCATGGTGGACGGACAAGTATAAGAATAATCCTTTCAACGACGATGAGGAGGTCGCAAACCTATTGGTCCGCAAAAACCTTGCCATGGCAAACGGCATTGCTTCCCAACGGGCCACAAATAACACATGAGCCAGTCAAAAAGCCCTCCTGACAGACAATGTCCATCAATCCTGTTCAATCTACACAAGCGCAACCACTGCCTCCCACAGAATGGCCGTGAGAGGAGTTAATGTTGACCATTCAGCCTCTATATGAGCAGTGACTATGAAGTTTGGTTGAACTCCTATACATCTAGCAGCTAATTTGTCAAATGGTTCGCAACCTTTTCTGGATCGGTTCGCAGCCCACCCATCTGACCACTGTTTTTTTATATATTTATATTTGTGTTATATTATCATTAAAATTGTAATGTTTTGCCAAATATTTGGGAGCCCTCTAGCAATATCCTCACGGCCACGGGCCACCGGTGGGCCCCGGCCCACAGCTTGGGAATCGCTGGGATAGTGTATGTTCAATGATAATTTGACTCTCACATAGGGTACAGTCAAGCCAATGGGGGGTTTTGTGGTCATGGTCTCAAGTCTCTTTTGACATTATACAGCCCTGCCTCCAACTGTCAAAACAACATGCAAGGGCAGTCAAGCAGAACCCCAAAAGTTGGCCTAACACAGCAAAATGTTCAGTGTTGATTCAACTCTTAGTCTAGGCTATAAATTGACATTTTCTTGATGAATTAATACACTCTCATAGTTCAATTAACACCCTTTATTGTGCAGTTTGCCTGAATTACCTCTACACAAGCACATTTATATGCTATCCCCACGCTGTACTGCATATTACTTCCCATGTAACTTATTGTGTTTGATGTGTCTGTCATGTTATGTGTAGGCTATTGGAATATAGGCTATTAGAAATATAGGCACATCATAATGTTTAAATCAATTATCTTTTTGTTTGCTTACTTTTTAACCTTTATTTATTTATGTGTCTGTTTTATTTTGTAAAGCGACTTTATATAGGCCTACCTAGAAAAGCACTATATAAATTGGTTGTATTATCATTATTATTAAAATGATGTATTCAAATCTGAAACATTCAACAATGAGTATCATTATTTCATAATGTCTGCTTTTGGTCCAGTAGACTAACTATAACAAAGCACAGAGAACCCGTGGACACAATGCATTTTACTAATATTAACTATATTATTCATATTCAACCCTGCAATGAATGAGTCTGCAATTCCCATGCAGTGCACACTGTAGTGTAGGCCTACTCACAGTGTAGCCAGCCTACTATCCGAAGTAGCCTAATTTTTCATTTTACCTGAGGCGTGTATGATTTATTTAATAATAATCTATTGACATAAGGTTTGTTATTTCATGTTTCAACCATTTGCATTTTTGCAATTTCAAAGAATTGTTTCCGTCTCCCTCTGCGTCTCATTTTCCACGTATGAGGTGCATGTTGCACGTATATGAGCGCCGACTGACGCTGCTGAGGGTTTCCCCAACCAACCATCAGTAGGTGTAGGCTACAGAATGGCAGGTGCCTCGCCAAGCAGCATCTTCATAATGTCTCCGCCCCCCGCCGTCGGGGATCATTTAAGTCGTCCCTCCGTATTGATGAGGTTTCTGAGAATGATTTCAAAGTTGACGAGTTCCAGAGACTTGTATAAACCTCCTCGGAAACACCGAGACCAACAAGGCACGGCGTTGTGTCCGTTTTCTTTTTTATGACTAGTAGCCCACAGGGTAAAACAGCCAAGAACCCGATACTTGATTTATTGTTTTAGAGCAATAAAGTGACAACAGGACTTGTAGCCTATACGTGGACAGTTGGACTGTTGTTGCATCTGTTTGGTTTGGATACAGAGAGAACATGCACACTGACTCGGATTACGGGGGTTCTGGAAGCAGCGGGAACGGTAAACTGCGGAATTGGCTACTAGAGCAGGTGCACTGTGGGAAGTATCCTGGCCTGGTGTGGGAGAATGACGACAAGAGCATCTTCAGGATACCATGGAAACACGCCGGGAAGCAGGATTACAACCGCGATGAGGATGCCGCGCTTTTCAAGGTAAGGACTGTGTAGCCCTATTGCTGCTATACGTTTCAGAGCAGAGAGCAAGAGACACTGAACTGAACTGCACAACCTTTAAACTGGACCAGATAGCAGTCCAAATTAACCCAGACTACGATTCATATTTTTTATTTTGTGATTCTTCTGACAGAAAAAATTATAAGAAAGAAAGAAAAGGAGAACAAAGTCTAGCTGACAGTCTTGATCCAAATGGACCCTGCATGTCATGTCATTCTTGAGTAAATGTAACTCTGTAGGCTACAAATATAGGACCAAATGGACCCTTTCAGGTCTGTAAAAAAATGAAATTGAAATTAAAATAGTTAAGAATCACTGAACTTGGCTCAGTGGTCCAGGCACCTTGGCTTGGCAGTCCAGTCTGGCAGTGTGCCGCGGGTTCGACTCCCGATCCCGACGGCCTTTACTGCATGTCTTTCCCCCCATCTCTCTCCCCATTTCCTGTCAGCCTACTGTCTGTCCCTCCATAAAAAAATTAAAATAAAGGCGAAAGCCACAAAAAAAAAAGAATCACTGAACTAAACTGGAACCCCAATCTATATGCATAATTAACTCTGAGGTTTGAGAGCCAGCTGTTTCAACTTGATACCGACGTCTTCCCTGCAGGCCTGGGCTCTGTTCAAAGGCAAGTTTCGAGAAGGAATCGACAAGCCGGACCCGCCAACCTGGAAGACACGCCTAAGATGTGCCCTCAACAAGAGTAATGACTTTGAGGAGCTGGTGGAGCGAAGCCAACTGGACATCTCAGACCCATACAAAGTTTACCGTGTCATCCCAGAGGGCGCAAAGAAAAGTTAGTCACATTATAGCACACCTCATGTTTGACCCACACACACACACACACACACACACACACACACACACACACACACACACACACACACACACACACACACACACACACACACACACACACACACACACACACACACACACACACACACAATACTGCTATTTCTAAATCATTTAACCCAATAACCTGAGGCCGATTCTACAAATGCCTTCTAATCATTAGTTATTTTTCATAATGAAAAACTATTCAACTTTATTTATTATATTTATATAACACTTTCAAGAAATTTTCAAAAATGTTCAAACATATGCTATTTTTTAATAGCCAATGCAAAATCTGGATGAATTGATTAAAAAGTATATGAATAAATAACTTTAGAATGCTTTAACCACTTATGGCCAAAACAAAGGATCTTGCATCACTACAGTAGTCGTTAATAACATTTGTCTTGCACCAGTGGGTTTTGACAAGGGCCAGTGAGCTGACTGTAAATAGAAACAGCCTCTATCGAAGTTGTCAGGCAAAGAGACCACCAGACTGACTACAAACAAACACTATTGAGCTTTTTATGATGTTGCCTATCTGAATGTTCATTTCAGTCTAATGGACTTGGGCTTTGCAATGTAGGACCAGTGGCGGAAAGTACATGTAGCCTACTCAAATACTGTACTTAAGTACAATGTTGAGATACTTGTACGAGTGTCTCCAATTCCCAATGCTTTTACTTCTACTCCACTACATCTCAGAGGCAAATATTGTACTTTTACTACACTGCAATTATTTGAAAACTTGAGTTACTATAGCTATAGATTATGATTATTACAAAACATACATTAACCACTTCAGCTCTATATACATTTTGAAAATAGCCAATAGCAGCCGATGGCAAGCTCACTGCTTCAAAAGATTTTTATAGATTTGAAAACTTGAAATGGGACCTTCTGTAAAAGTTGTACTTTTGCCAATAAGAAATGTGAATCCCTAGCCTAGACTCCTTCAAAACCGCTCTCAAAAGAGCACTTACAGGCGGCTGCAATTCGTAACTGGCCCCTGTAAAAAGTTAAAGTCCCTCCCTCTCCCCTTTATCCCCAATACTGTACACGTTTTTCCTCCTTTTTTATTTTTTATTTTCATTTGACTGTATATACATGGCCAGTATGATGATTTTTTTTTTCTTCATAGAAGTGTATATTTGTACCTCTGTAAATGTTCTGATGAATAGAAAAAGGAGGACCCTGATGTAAACAACTCTTAAGCTGCGTTCAGACTTGAATATATATATTCGCCTCAGTTCATCCCGTTTGTGCTGCGCCAGGTCGCGCCGCGCCCGTTCGCGCAATTCTTGTCTTTGCATTGACTTTGTATGTAATCACGCCTCTCTAACCATCCAAGTCTGAACGCACCTTTAGTGCTTTTCCTGGTTATATGTATCCAGTAGCAGTTTTTGTTATTGACCTGTACTTTTGTTTGAACTGTATACCCATTCTACATACTGTGAATACAAATTTTAATCAATCAATGCTGTTGGTACTTTACATTTTTGATGCCAATACTTTTGTACTTTTACTCAAGTATATATTTTGAATTCTGGGCTTACTTGTATTGTCTATATTGCATATTTGAGTAGGCCTACTTTTTCCACCAGGACCCAGACAGGACAGTCCATTGAGTCCAGTGAGCTATGCCATGCACCCCTCTTACCCCTCAGTGCAGACTCAGGTAATTCTCCTGTATGTTGTGTGTGGTGTGTAAGGCTGGGTGGATATGACATCAAATCAATAATATATCACAATTATTTCAGATGTTTGCCTTGACTTAAAATTAAATAATGATTATTAAAAAATATTCGTGAAAATAGCAGATCTACAAGCTCACAGCAGCTTCGTGTTGTGAGCTTGTAGTTCGGATATTTAAGCTATTTTGTACGCCATCATTAATTGTACAACAAAGTAAAATACAGTGGTGAATCAGACTTATCGATTTAGTTGATTATAGAAAGAAAAAAAACTATTTTGTTGATGAAAGACATTTAAAATTATACAGTAGATAAAACTGCATCTCGGTTATTCGATTAACCAACCCATGGTTGGTTGATTAAGTCGGGCATTGGTCCTAAATATTGGTTTCTAACAGTACTATTTTCAGTTAATTGTCCAGGCCTAGTAGTGTGTGTGTGTGTGTGTGTGTGTGTGTGTGTGTGTGTGTGTAATGTATACAGTATGTGTGTGAGAACGAGAAGCCACAAGGTTGGATGAGTAAGAAAAGGTCAGATGAGCATGCGTGATATGTAGATACACCAAACGCCAAGAGTAAGAGTAAAGAGAAGGTCACAGGTTACACACTGCTTCCTCTGTCATGCTGTATAAATGATGTGATCATGTCATCTGTGTGATCATGTGTGTGAGATCATGTGTTAACACCATGTTTCACACCACTCTCTCTTACTGTAGGTGCCGGGGTACATGCCCACTCCCGATGTGTGGAGAGATTATTTCCCAGAGCAGGCCTCCCTGCCAGAGCTCCCCTTCGTCCAGTGTCCCTACCCGCCCCGAGGCCTGTCGTGGCAAGGCCCATCCATGGAGAATGGTACGGTGCTGCTGACCCTATCAGTTATGGAGAGCATTCCAAGTGGTGGAAGATATATTGTAGCAATACCACAATGTTACAAGTAAAAATCCTGTATTCAAAATGTACTCGGGCAAAGGTATTGGCATCAAGATATACTACGCAAAAATGTTTAAAATCTTTTAATCGTGACGCATCGTGAATTTGTATTTTCAAAAAGCCGAAGAATGTATATAAGGAGACACCCGTACACTGTCTTCTACAATATGTGCCACTGAGCTGTAGTGGAGTAGAAGTATTGAAAAATGTAGTATTTTACTTAAGTACAGTACTTGAGTAAATATACTTAATGACTTTCCACCACTGAATATGATTATAATTGCTGCATCAGTAGAGGTTTGTATCATACAAGCTGTATGTAAGTCTGTGTATGCACTGTACTGTAATTAAAAGCCTGCTATGTTCAGTTTTTCTGGCTTCCCTGTGGATCGCAGACAGTCATCTATGTCAGACATCAGTACTAGGTTGTCAGTCATATCCATTTCTGGGCAAAGTTTCAGCCCAATCAACCTCCATTGACTTACTGTACATTATAAAATCAAAGCTCTTATCATCATACATCATCTAATTCCGGCCAATCACATCCTATGTCCAGCTTTTAATGTTTCAGTCCAAGTACAGAACCAACTAAGGTCCATTTGACTAAGTCTACTCTAGAGGATTTAAGAGGTTAAGCAGATGCAAGTGAATATAAGTACTGTAAATACCGGTATAAGTCTAGGTGTGAATGTATGTGACTGCACATTACAGCAGCAGAATATGATGTTTAGCATTGGTTTGGCCTGTGTTGAGCCGCTGCCTCTCTCTCTGTCTGTCATATAGGGTACCAGTTCAAAGGCACCTTCTCCTACTCTTACAGCACACCAGATATGCAGCCCTCTGCTTACACGCTGGACAACAGCATGAGACCAACAGACACACTCTCAGGTACGTGCGTGCGTGCGTGTGTGCGCACACACACACACACACACACACACACACACACACACACACACACACACACACACACACACACACACACACACACACACACACACACACACACACCTTATGAACTGTGTGGTTTCACTCTCCTATACACTCAGACCTCCGCCTGCATGTGTCGGTGTACTTCCGAGACACTCTGATACGAGAGGTGACCACCTCCAGCCCAGAGGGCTGTCACATCGCTCCATGCCCTGCCGAGGACAAGCCTCACCTCAGTCCAGGGAGTCCGGAGCTCATCGCCCTGCCTGTGGAGAGCCTCTCTCGGACGGCAGAGGATTGTTCTCCAAGCCCGCCATCTGCCCTGGAGGGGGGCGTGCGACTATGGATGGCCCCAGACGGCCTCTATGCTCGTAGGCAGTGCCTGGAGAGGGTGTACTGGCAGGGAGGGATGTCTCCTTATGGAGACAAACCCAGCAAGCTGGAGAGGGAGGTGACCTGTAAACTCCTCCACACGCAAGACTATTTAACAGGTAAGACACATGGTGGATGTATGCAATGCTTCAATGGAATTTTTTTTTTCTTCTAAAAAATGCTAAATACCACGCACAAAAATGTAGTATTGATACAATCGATTATTTGCATCACATTCCGGCCAAATAACAATTGGCGTCCTCACTTTTCTGTCCTCACTTTTTATCCTAAATCCAATCCAGCTAATCACTTGTGGCATCCTCAATTTTCTGTTCTCACTTTTTATACTCAATACGTACATTGCTCATCCTAACAAATCATCCCTATGGGGTACACACAAACACACAAAGCTGGGAATAGGAGGGGCTAGTGCCCCTCAAAAATAATTCAATTGTTTTTGAGTATGTCCCGGTCCTAAGAGCACGGAATGTGATGATTTGATTGGCTGATGTATGATGATAAAAGCGCCCCTCAATGTGTGATTTTTTGTAAGATGTTCTGAAAATAGCAGATCTACAAGCTCACATCATTTCACAAGGTAACACGCTGAGAGTAAATAGCCGATGCATGTAGGATCAAAGTGGTTAGTGGTTGAACTGATTTGGATGCCATATTATTAAATAATTTAGCTGGGGATCCCCACGGAATCCCCCCCAAGGACCCCTGGGGGTCCCCAGACCTCAAATTGAGAACGACTTCGACCATATTCAGAGTTGAGTTAGTTCCCTGTTCCCATGTCGAGTAAACAAGTCACGTGGTGCTAGTGCTGCCACCTCATCCCCGCCCACCTGCCAGAACCACAGCTGTGTGACGCTGACAGCTAATTGTGCTGCTTTGCATTGACTACATGACCAGGACTTTCCAGTCACATTATCTAGTCACATCACATTCACAGGAATTTCTGTCAAATGACCTATTTTTGTCCAAAAGGTCATACCCGACCCATTGGACTATAGGGCTGGAACAGTTAACTATAGATTGTAAAAATAACAATCGATTTTGGGCATTTCATCACAGGTGAAAATCTTGAAAGGAATTTCCAAAAAACGTGTAATGTGACGTGTTGTAAGCATGCAGATCTGCTATTTTCACTATTTTTCGTCGATATATAATTTCAAAATATATAATATATAAAATATAATATAAAAAAACAGTTTCTCGATAAATCGAAAAAGTAATCAATGGAATAATCGCTATAGAAAATAATGGATAGTTGCAGCACCTATACATTAACCTTGTTTATGGCTCTCCTATCAGAGATACAGGGCTATGGACTCCACGGCCGACCGCTGCCTCGTTTCCAGGTACTGCTGAGTTTTGGAGAAGAGTTTATGGACCCCCAACACCAAAGGACCCTCACTGTCCAGGTAACTGTCCTTCCATTCATTACTGCTTCTCACATCAGATCCACAAATGACCCGTTTTGAGCTTGTAGATCTGCTATTTTTGCAACTTTTCAATTTGAATCCTGGAATGTAACAGTTTTGGACATTCATTTCCACCCGACAAACTTATTTGAAGAGAGACTCAGATTGATTTGGTTTATTTGTGTGTGTGTGTGTGTGTGTGTGTGTGTGTGTGTGTGTGTGTGTGTGTGTGTGTGTGTGTGTGTGTGTGTGCGTGCGCATGTGTGCATAATGTCTGTCTAATGTCTGTCTAATCAAGTGACAAAATCTCGACGAAGCCTTTCAGCGTATAGGGGTATATATGGATAAATACCTTTCTAGACTGAGAATTGATTTCCTCCACTTTCACAGGTGGAACCCATGATCGCCAGGCAGCTCTTGTACTACACGCCGCCGCAGTCAGGTGGCCACTACTACCGCAGCTACGAGCACCCGGGGGTCACGGACCACATGGGCCCCTCAGAGGACTACCAGAGGGTCATCACACACCACCACAGTGACCTGCAGGAATGACCTCAGTGGTGAATGGGAACTTTGTAGGTCGGACAAGAAAGGACAAGATGAATGGGGAGACCATTCTGTGGATCACAAACTAGACTGAATGAACCCTTCACAGCTCGGTCCATGAGACTATAATTGGAGAACCCAAACTGTACTGAGACTGATATGGGACAAGGAGTAACATTTGACCACTTACTGTAAGTGCTACAGTATACACTTCATCCTACGATGAATAGTGAAAGTAGCCGAAGTACAAGCTCACAACACATCTTTACGCGTGTTGTGAGCTTGTCGGTTGGCTATACAATGTTTTGAAAACGTCTGAACATTTTTGAAATTTTGTATAACTTTTTATAATGATATATATACCGTATATTATTTTCAAACTTTCTATAATGACATGACACCAAGGTGTAAAAAATGGTTAAAATGTACAGGTTGAAAAGCACAATGTTATATTGTTTGTGGATTTTGTGTGCGTGCATGCGTGTGCTTGTGTGTGTGTGTGTGTGTGTGTGTGTGTGTGCGTGTGTGTGGGACTGAAACAAGAGTGGCCAATTTCTACCATAACATTTTTCAGGATCTCAGGATTTTTAATACTGACCATGCAAATAAAACTGACAGTTTGATTGTACTAGAAGCTTGCGTGCCACAGGCGTGATCACGTTTAACGACACGCATTCGTGTTGTGTTTGTTGTTTCTCCATCAATGTCGTATGTGTGAGTGTGATACACACACACACGAAGTGTACATTTTGAACGAAGGCAGGCAGTGATGTGTCTTTGGCCACTGATCGTGTTTTTTCCATGCTCACCGCAATCGGTCCACAGAAAGGGAAATTGCAAACGCTGGCCTGCTGTCATTGGCCAGTAGTCGCAGACCCACATAGCCTGGGTGACAACAGACTGCTGGGTGAGCGCTGGTGCTTTGGCATGGGGGGTCAGATCAACATATGGAATGAATTCTGTACTGTTCACAGAGAAGATTGTGTGTAGTGCACATCGCAATGCCTATATGTAGGCCAGGTGCTGGATGTCAGGCATCAAGGCAAACATCAAGGATGCATGCCATGAGTGTACAGGGTTTGATGAGGTCAGATCAACATATGGAATGTTCTCCATATATGGAGATCTAAGGGTTTGAGGTTTGAGGTCAGATGTAGAGTTGCTGGCCGGCTCCATATATGCAGATTTAGGTGATGATCCAGTCTTCTCCATGTATAGCTCATTGGCTATCCAGGGTTTGATGAGGTCAGTGTTGTGATCTTTATATATGGAGATGGCCATATATGGAGCGTTGACCACATATGGTGGTGTGACGTGTCACGAGGCGCTATGGGATGACAACCATATACGGAGGTGTGAACTGACTGACGGACGGACAGCTTTTTCATAATAATCTGCGACCTAGTCGCAATTATGGGTGTCATTGGGCGAGAAACGATTTGAGACGTCACACACACCTTAGATAAGCTTCGTCCACTTAACTCACAATGTATTGTAAGGAGTCTATAGTTGTTTTCAGGTGTCATATTTTTGTATGTTTTTATCCCCCCCTGTTGCATTGTACAGTAGGCTACTGTTTTAAACAATAAATGGCTTAAGCCTAAATAAGGATTTTCATTTGTGTATGATCAGTGTATATGTGAACTTTACAAGCATGGTGGTGTATCATCTGTGTGTGTGTGTGTGTGTGTGTGTGTGTGTGTGTGTGTGTGTGTGTGTTGGGCACACGTGCGTGCGTGTGTACAGGAAGTATGTTTGCAATACAGGATGGTGGTGGTTAATCAAAAACATCATTATCACAAACAATGTGAATGACATCACGAGGGGAGGAAGAGGTGCGCTACACTTTCCGCCCTGTGCAGAGAGCACCTTCCTGGCTTCTGCATACACACACTAGACTAGAGTTCCATTTACATGGAAAAAGTCTAAAATGCATCGCAAAGATAAACGAAGGATGACATCACATCCCAGTATTGCATTTGATGTATGTCCTTACTGTAAATTACTCTGGATGAAGAGTGTCTGCTAAATGCCTAAATTGTAGTACTGTAGCATTTGTAGTAGTAGTAGCAGTAGACTAGTAGTGCAAACCACATTGTGAGCTTGTAGATCTGCCATTTTCGCTGAATGTTTGCCTCAGAATAGGGATGCGAGGGTTTAAGTCCAATACGCAGATTTCTTTCCTTCTAAAATTTAGAAGGAAAGAAATCTGCGTATTGGACAGTTTAGAATCTAAACTGTCCAATTGTCCAAACTGTCCAAACTGTACATTATTAACTGTACATTATCACACGTAAAGATGAAATTACCTACCTAGGTTCCATCCTGGAGGCTAATCTTTCCGGTGATAAAATGGCCACCAACGTAATCAAAAAAGTCAACCATAGAACAAGATTCCTCTACAGGATCTCCTCACTGGTCAACAAAAACACCTTGAAGACCTTAACAGGAGCCCTTGTACAGGGTTTCTTTGACTATGCATGCACCTCCTGGTACCACAGCACCTCAAAGGCCCTTAAAACCAGGCTCCAGACTTCCCAAAACAAACTGGTCAGGCTCCTACTTGATCTAGCCCCCCGAACCCACCTCACCCCTGCCCACTTCGACAGGCTGGAATGGCTTAGGGTCGACGACAGAGTACAGCATCTTGCAATGGGTCTGGTCCACAAGATTCGATACACCACCAAGACACCCATGTACCTGTCTAGATACTTCCTTAATGTTAACGAAGTCCACACCCACAACACCAGAGGGAGTGCAACGAACCATGTACAACCCAGATTCGGCACAAACAAGGGACTAAATTATTTTCGCTCCTATGCCACCAAAATGTGGAACGCCCTACCAACTGTCATTAAGACATGCGAATCCCTTGACTCCTTCAAAACCGCTCTCAAAGGGCACCTACGGATGGCTGCAATTCGAAACTGGCCCCCGTAAAATCTGAATCCCCCCCCCGCCCCCCCCTTTTTTCCCCTCACTGTATATATTTCTTTTCCCTTTTTACCTCCTTTTTGATGAATTCCTGTTCTGTCTATAGAAGTGTCTATTTGTACGTCTCTAAATGTTTTGATGATTTGAACATGGTGGACCCTATTGGAAACAAGTGTAATGCTTAATTGGGTCGTCCACTCACAGTTAACAGCCTTTGTATTGAGTTTGTGCTTGAAATGTACTGTAATTCTGCAAACTGTTAATAAATTCTTCAATCAATCAATCAAACATATCTTTGTTCAGTATGTCCAATATGGCCATGCTGTGTACCAACTATTGGTCTCAATGATTTACATTTAGGGGCGAGAATGTCAGAAGAAATGTTTAGGCCGAGCCTGAAATTAAAGGCATGCATCTCAGTTGATAACAATACACAATTCACTGCTGTGGGGTTGTTTGTATATCTATGCATTAACTAGAGGCCACCAAACAACCTACTATCAACTTCAACTCTGCAAAGAGTTGAAGATCTCTAACTTCCTAAGATAAGCAGTCATATTTCACCGAAATCACATTGCCCTGATTAAAACCAGATCAAAGTGAACATGTTTTTCTGGGGCCTGTCACCTTGTCTCCTGAACGGAACAGAGTTCTGGTGAAAAACTCCCCTCTTCACCTCAGTTACTGTAAACAGAACCGTCAGAGGACGGATGAGACTTCAGGCTTTGAACCTGCTTTTGTGAATGAATAACGTGGGTTGACAGCGAACTAAGTTTAGAACAGAGAATCAAAACAAACCGAATCCGCCATGCACAGCATTCCCCCTGTCTGGGAAAACATGACACCAAAGAAATACTGATTTGTCAATACCAGCAGAGGTTATTTAGGAGAGATTGTCAACACAATCTAGGTCTTACATTAAAATGAGTAACTGTGACTATAACCTATTTTTTTGTTTTGTTTTTTAGTCGGTGGCTGCTGCTGCATTGTCTCATGTGAGCTAGGGGTGTGGTGGTCTCCTCCTGTCTATGTTATGTCTGAGAGACGACCAGACTCACTCACCACAACAGTCCCGCTGGCTTTCTTTCACGTGATGCTCACAAACGTATCACTAGGTCTTTACCTTGTGTTTGAACATTATGTGGCATTTTTGTAGCATAACCGTCTGCTCCACCCTGACATACCCCACCCGATACGGTTGTGCACTCATCCACCGCACCCTCGGACATACTGTACTCACTCAATCTACTCCCAGAAGACCAGTTTGTGTGTGTCTATGCTGCATGAACCAATGGGTAGGATCTTCAGAGATGAATGGCTTGTGGTAAACCTGCCCTTGTTGCACACAGAGCGTGCACGCTGTGTGTGTGACACAGACACACACACACACACACACACACACACACACACACACACACACACACACACACACACAGTAAGTCTGTATGAAAGAGGACATTCTTGCTGTGGCTTACGGACCTGGGGAAGATGGAGATGACAAATGCCCATTGCCCACAGTCGACGTTAGAACGATGTTTCCGTCTTTGCGGCATTGCAGTCACTCCTATGCACTTTGAGGGGCAGGTCTATAAGGTCCATCCATGTCCATAATACAGTCCATGTCATGTATGTGAGATATCTAGTTTAGTTTAGTTTTTTCCTCTAAAGAATAATTTATTATTACATAAAGTATTTATGGAGTGATATTTTGTGTCTTCATACACAGCTAGCATAGTGCATGCTAGTTTGCAGACCCAATACTCCCTGAAGACATTACTATTCATTCATACATTTGGAGGCCATCGATATTGTCCTTTTCTTTTTGCTGAGGTTTGCGTGATCTGCGCAAAAGGACAGTTAACCCATTTTGGGCGGGAACCCCTTTTGGTGTTTTAAACATTATGTTATAATTTAGCTATTAAAAATAGCAGATCTACAAGCTCATAGCGCGCCACCGAGTGGCGCGCTACGAGCTTGTAGGTCTGCTATTTTTGAAAAATCGTGAAAATATTAATTTCAGAAAACTGGAGGATTAAGAAGGATTTTTTTAAATTTTGAGGTCAGGCCTAAATGGGTCAAATGATAAGGGACAATATCGGTGGCACCCAACTGTACATACCCAGACACCAGTCACCACTGAACATCTGAAGTGAAGGAGTGTGGAACAGCAGTGTCAGGACAATGGGGAGATAAGCTACCAAAGACGAAGCAATTCAATTCCAGCCATGTTAGACTGTCTTCTTTTATTTTGCCATCAAGATGGCAAGGGACAAAACAGCACCACCTTGAAATCTACAACAAATCCCAAATTTAAGACGATGGTCTATGGTCCACATTTCCCTGAAGGACAGACCACTGTCTTTCTCTCTGAACCATAGTCACCGTGACATAGCCTTGCTACTCGTTTAGGTGTTCTGACATTACCATAATCAAC
The DNA here is from genome assembly GCF_951216825.1 of Electrona antarctica. Taxonomy (NCBI): domain Eukaryota; kingdom Metazoa; phylum Chordata; class Actinopteri; order Myctophiformes; family Myctophidae; genus Electrona; species Electrona antarctica. The sequence continues at coordinate 23,381,983 of NC_136812.1, forward strand.
ATGGATTTGTCACCCAGGGACTGTTCTGACCAATAACACTGAGATCTGATCTGTGACTTCAAAGTTGCAACGTGATTAGATGTGTATACAGGCAGGTGCTCGTATAGCATAAAGTTGTGAGTAAAGAGGCTGAAATAAAGCCTGATTTATACTTTGTTGCACGCGAGTGACGCGTTGTAAGCTTGTACATCGGCTATGTTTGGTGCGCTCACCCGTGTACAACCGAGAATAAGTCATCCGTAAGTAGAGTAGAGTCCTACAGTAAAGTGAAATGATAGGATGAACATCCATTGATACATTGCACATGAACGAGTGAACACATGAGATAACAGCTTCATCTCTTGATGGGCAGGACGGAGGAGGGCTGGAAACAGGTCAGCTGTAACTGCATGCTGCTCTTAAACTTGTTCAGCAGCTCTTCCAGTAACCTGAGACGGAGGGCAGAGAGACACAAGGACAGATGCAGTTTGTAGTTAGAAAAGCAGTGGACACGACCGGTCGACCGCTCTCATGGATACAAAATGGAAGATAAATTGCATGCATTGGATGAAACGTGTGTAAAATCACTTCATATAGACGAGGCATGCTCAGTGCAACTGTCAAAGACTCACTTTTTGTCTGCTCCACTGTGAAGCTGGGGAAGGGCCTCCAAAGCCATTTTGAAGCTGGCACTGGAAGAACAATAGACTGTTAAATCTATTTAAAATAAGGGACCGCATGGAATCAAGCAAGCATCTACAACAGGTCCAAATACACAGAAAGAAGTCATGATACATGTATAAGTGTGTGCATGTGTGTGTGTGTGTGTGTGTGTGTGTGCATGTGTGTGTGTGTGTGTGTGTGTGTGTGTGTGTGTGTGTGTGTGTGTGTGTGTGCATGTGTGTGTGTGTGTGTGTGTGCATGTGTGTGTGTGTGTGTGTGTGTGTGTGTGTGTGTGCGTGCGTGCGTGTGTGCGTGTGTGCATGAACCACATAGCCATGTTGCTTTCACTTCCTTTCCAATAGCCACCAAGTAACCTAAATAGGGATTGTCATGTGGGATGTGTGACTGCTAAAGATTTATGTGTGACATACAGTGCCATAAATCATTGTCTGTGTGTGTGTGTGTGTGTGTGTGTGTGTGTGTGTGTGTGTGTGTGTGTGTGTGTGTGTGTGTGTGTGTGTGTGTGTGTGTGTGTGTGCGTGAGTAGTACTTACTTGCTTTCAGAATTAAGGTAAGAAGATATGGCATCTCTCAGAGCACAGAGTTCAAGGCGGGCCTGACAAGTGCAACAAGAGAAGGGGGGTGGGGGGTGAACAGAGGACAGATGGAGTCAAGCGTTGAAGCCTTGGCACTGTTAGGGTTAGTCACTTTGAATGATTAGAAGAACCTGACTGATTATTACAACAGGTAAATCCCCCTCACGTCTCACTGTAAAGGGTCTATACTGCTGCAACTATGTGTGTGTGTGCGTGTGTGCATGTGTTTCCATTCTTGAAGTGGCATGCACCTTTGATTCTAGCTTAGAAGAAGCCTTTTTGACCAAAGTCATTAATTACCAGCCGCTCCTCCAGACCATCACAGAGCTAGGCTACAGGTGAAATCTACTTGTGTTTATTTTTGGCAGCCTAGGACATGTACATAGGTTGGTTGTAAGAGGCGGCCAACAACTTGGGATGCCAAAAAAAGCAGCTAAATGGCTTGCAACATTCTGTGCAATCTCTTCTACTATCGGTAGCGAAGACGCTGTTACTTCTACCCCTGGAGGGTGTGTGGGTATTTGTCTGGGATTTGCTGATTGCATTCTGTACAGCACCTTGTAAATATTTTTGTCCTTGTATTGTATCTCTTATGTGGACATAAATAAATGATGAAAATCTGCATGTGCACACCTGCAAGGCTCCGTTTTTGCTGAAGGAGGACACGCACTGCATGAGGCGACTCAACTCGTCCGCCACGGACTCAACGATTTTGGACAAAACCCTGGGAACCAGCTCCTTGGACACTGTGAATACCTGAGAGACAGACAGACAGACAGACAGTCAGATAGACACACACACATATGCAGAGATATACAGAACAAGATGGGCAGATTGACATGGGGGAGATGAGGAAAAAAGGTAAAACGATAGATACATTGAGAGACAGATGGGTGGAGAGAGTCAGAGCGAATAGGACAATGCACGTCATATATGCTTCGTGGACGTGTCACGTGACCGAAATAGTAGATATATAAGCTTGTAGCTTGGCTATTTTTGGTGATTGTCACCTTGGTGGTTTGATGTATACTTTGACTGAAGAGAGGGAGAGAGAGAGAGAGAGAGAGCATCACAAAGCCAACAGAACGTATATGACTATCGTCATCGAGCAGAAACTACATTTTATTTTATTTTTGGACCTCCGATATAGTAAAAGGTTTTGAGCTAGGCTTGACTGAGGAGCGAGCACAGAGAACTAGGGTGTACTAATGAGGTAGTGGTTTGCTGGTGAGTCGTACCTCAGCGTGAACTGTGATGATGTTGACCAGCGCTTCCTTTAAGTAGTTCCTCACACCTGAGAGAGGGAGGTGTGAAAGCACAATGGAAAATAACTCATTTATTGAGAGCGATTTAAAATTAAAGAGTGTGGTTTCTACTCAGAGGTTGTTGGTTTTTCATGGAGCTGAGGGTCCCTGGCCTGAACCCTTAGAGGCAATATCTTTTTTTTTGCAGAGGACAACAAGTGAAACTATCATATCCTAGAACAGTGGTTTATCAATCCAAAATGTTCCTCTTTCACAAGAAGTCCTGCACACACACACACACACACACACACACACACACACACACACACACACACACACACACACACACACACACACACACACACACACACACACACACACACACACACACACACACACACACACACACACACACACACACACACACACACACACACACACACACACACACACACACACACACACACACAGGTACGAGCATGCAAAATCACATGCACAGCACCACAACAAAAAAACTAAGCATAGCGTAGAAAGGCCAGGGGAATGTCAGACTCATGTTTGAGAAAATCTGAGTAAGTAATTTCAGTAGGTGTGTTTACAGTAAGACTTCAAACAGCTGTAGCCTACTCTACATGACATGAACCACACACACATCCTGACCCTCTAAAGGCAGCTCTCCACCTCAACGATGTCGGTGGAGGTACGTGTTGGAACTTGGAAAGCATCTGTTGCCGAAAATCTCGACCGTCAGATAGTAGCAGGCTTGTTGTTGAAAAAGACACCAAGCCGTAGGGCTATTTCTGGCACCATAGTAGCTGTCAGTCGGTGTCGACTGCCAGTATGTAGTAATCTGTAGTATACTGTCTGTTTGGTGGAGAGCTACCTTTAGACTGCCAGCCTCCTGCAGGCTGATGCTGCAAAAGGCTGACACTCACAGGCATAGAGCCCATTTGTCATGAGGCTAGGGCTAATTTCCACCCAGACAAGTGCATGTGGAATAAGTGTACCTGTAGGCGTCTGGCAGTCCCTCCAGTCAAAGTAGCCGGCATAGATGCCTGGCTCCAGGGAGCCTGCGATGGGGTCGGCCCTCCTCTCAATGTAGGCGTCAAACAGCTTGGCGTCCAGCTCCCTCACAGTCTTCAGACTGACCTGATTACACATATTTAACCACATTATTGCATTTTTATCCTTTATTGTATATGATCTATAACTGCGCTGCGTTGCATTACACCAATATGTTGCACAACAACACTTTTTTCCCAAACATGGATAAGCCTATTTGATTTTTGATGTTATCCACATGCATCCATTATTATCCATCCATTATTATCCATATTATCCACTATTTAAGTCCTATACTGTATGTGCGTTTGCGGTGTTGATGTTGATTTTCTGTATCTACCTCGGCTTCAGCATACCATTTTAAAATGCAACATTGGGTTGCTTGCTACCATACTGTAAATCAAAATATTGTTGACCATCTTTATCTGTTGCTCTGTGATCAAGGAACCAGAAGTATGGCTTTCACTGCATGGTGAAACAACTATAAAAAATAACACATTTTGCACATATATGCAGTATGAATGCAAAGAAAACTTCAAGCCATAAAACTTCTGGCTAGAAGAATTACAGGTGTTGGTGTTGTCGGCAACATTGTCTAGGTCTAGTTTTTGAGTGGTGCAACCACTCCAAGGAACAGCAATGTCCCTATGTCCCTCCCTATGCCCTAACCTATGTGACTATGTCCCTATGTCCCGATGTTTAGAGTACCAATAGGGGGTGCTGTTGCACCACTCGCTTCAGACTGGTCTGATTTGCAGACATGCAGCAAAGGCCGCCGGGATCGGGACTAGAACCGCAATAGGTTCCTGGACCGCTACGCCAGCGGGCCAGGCCAACATCGCATCGATGTGATGAGGACAAATCCTTATCACCAACATCGCATCGATGTGATGAGGACAGATCCTTATCACCAACATCGCATCGATGTGATGAGGACAGATCCTTATCACCAACATCGCATCGATGTGATGAGGACAAATCCTTATCACCAACATCGCATCGCATCAAACATAATGCTCTATGTGATGAGGACAAATCCTTATCACCAACATTGCATCGATGTGATGAGGACAAATCCTTATCACCAACATCGCATCGATGTGATGAGGACAAATCCTTATCACCAACATCGCATCGATGTGATGAGGACAGATCCTTATCACCAACATCGCATCGATGTGATGAGGACAGATCCTTATCACCAACATCGCATCGATGTGATGAGGACAGATCCTTATCACCAACATCGTATCGCATCAAACATAATGCTCTATGTGATGAGGACAAATCCTTATCACCAACATCGCATCAAACATAATGCTCTATGTGATGAGGACAAATCCTTATCACCAACATCGCATCAGACATAATGCTGTAGGGGAGAAACTACCTAACTCAGGAATCAGGAAATGAAAATACATTTTTCAGGAAATGAAGAAAACCTTATATTTTTTTAAACATAAAAGTTGGTATTGTGACTTTATATATTCTCAATTACTTGCATGAGAGGGGGAGAGGTGGTGGAGTTAGCTGCTTTAGCAGACAGTTTGAGGGTCCAATGGAGTTACCCAATAATTAAATAGCAGAGGTTGGACAAAATTGGATTACTTTGTTTCTCAACGGATTCTGACAGGACATTAGGTCTACTAGCCAGGATAAAACATCTACCCTAATCTGCTCACTGCAAATACCCTAAATTGCCCTAATCCAAGATGCCACCAATGACAACCTATTATAAGGCAATATTTTCTAAATTTCATTATGCTTTAAGTAGCATGTGACGTGTCAAACTAGGGGGTTTTCATGATTCTGAATCCATTCCAAGCATTAGTTTTGCACAAAAAACACTCCTTGGGCTAAAAGCTGCCATAGCCGTCATCACAAATGTGATGAGGTCAGCACATTTTGGGGACATTTGGGTAAGTGGCTATGGCTGAATTTAGCCCAAGGAGTGTTTTTCATGCCAAAATAATGCTTGGAATAATAATAATGCATAATGAAATTTAGAAAATATTGCCTTATAATAGGGTGTCAATGGTATGGTAGCATATTGGATTAAGGCAAATTTAGGGTATTTGCAGTGAGCAGATTAGGGTAGATTGTTTTATCCTGGCTAGTAGACCTCACCTAATGTCCTATCAGAATCAGTTGAGAAACAAAATAATCCAATTTTGTCCAACCTGAGAGGAATTTTTTACTTTATTTACTGGACTATTAAGAGGTTTTGTCTGCTTTTTAATACTTTTCATTGGTTCAATATTGTTTTAACCCATTCTGGGCGAGAACCCCTTTTAGTGTTCTAAGCCTTCTGGACGGGAACCCCTCTTGGGGTTCTGTACAGCAGAGGTATCCAACCTCCACAACCAAATGTGGAGAAATGACATTTCTCTTGTGGTGACCGTTGGTATTTTAAAAAGAGAAAGTCACCTTCTTCCTTGCAGAGAGCATGGTTTTCAATGCCTTTGGTGAGTAATATTCACCTTAACCTTAACACATTTCAAACAGACCATATGAGTAACAAAACACAGCTGAGTACTATCTTATATTTCAAATGATTACAGTAAATGTAGCTTTTTTTTTAAATAGTTTTTGCAAATGTCTTATATGCGATTTTTTATAATCCACTACATCAATTTGTCTGATGAAACCTGTATTATACTTTGTTGTACAATGGTCACGGGTGGCGTACAAAAATGGGGGGGCACGCGTTAGTCCGACATCCCGTCAGTTCACAATGCATCACGCCACGTTGTGAGATCTTCTCTTTTAACTATATACACTGTATATGTTTGGCTCTTTGTTCTAAGCATAACTTGGACAATATAATATGATCAAGTATGTTATGTGTGTACTAGACCAGTGGTTCTCAACCTGTGGCTCGGGAGCCCAGCGAGGGGGGGGGGGGGGGGAAAGGCGGCCCCATGACAGTGGATTACAATTGAAGGAATTTTAAGACCTTTTTAATACATAAAAAAGAAAGAAAGGAAACAAACTGTACAGTACCATATTGCCTCGCACGTCGCACTCTGAGCTTGTAGATCTGCTATGTTCACAATATTTATCTGTGGAACCGAGTCAAACTAATGTAATACCTACATTCCTACATTCAATATGATTATTTCTGGGGGTCCCCCGTTCAAATATGATTAAATGGTAAATGGTGCATTTATATAGCGCCTTTATCCAAGGCGCTTTACATAGATTGTGCATTACATTCACCCATTCACACACACATTCATACACCGATTGCGGCGGAAGCCATGCAAGGTACCAACCAGCACATCGGGAGCAATTTGGGGTTCAGTGTCTTGCCCAAGGACACTTCGACATGTAGCCAGGAGGAGCCGGGATTCGAACCGCCGACCCATGGATCATTGGACGACCTGCTCTACCTCTTGAGCCACAGTCGCCCCGGGGGGTTGCGGCCTGAAAAGGTTGAGAACCACTGTACAGTGTCACTGTATGCCACACTGACCCGAGTTATCTTCTCTGTGCCTGTGAAGCCATGTTTCTCAAAGTGCTCGGCCAGGTTGAGTAAGGTGTGTCTGTCCAGGTACTGACAATTACTGAGGGTGATCAGCAGGCGCTGCTCCTAAACACACACACACACACACACACACACACACAGTCAAAAATGGCACCAAACCAACAGGCTGACAGATGCAAACATTTACAGAGCATACGCTTATCCCATAAGACATGAGGCCGATTCAGTAGTTCTCACAGTTTCAACTTGAGACATCTGCTATTTTTGAATAGCCAACGCAGAAATCTAAAATGCTTTCCCGGATTTAATGGTTAAATACAAGCTACTGCAATTACTCAAAAGCATACTCACAAATAGCTACTGTAATTACTGTATCTTGCAGTGTTCATAATAGATATATTCAAGTCTGCTGCTTAAAGAATATTGGGCTATAGTATGCATGCATGCACTAGTCTCTTCATGCAAATTTCAACATCTGCTCTTATCAAGCCAGATCTGAGTTGCAACCACATTTGATTTGACATTTCGATGCAAACTCTGATCTAAGCAGTTCGGATTTAATGACCCTGCACATGATTTAAAACAGAATAACATGATGAAATGTCTTAGTTGTTTGTTTGTTTTTCCTCCAGTCTTGGAGGAATGTTCAGGAATGGCTAATCCTGATAGGTTTAGCTACTATTGTAGATCTTTAATAGACTGTATGTAGGAGTTTAACAACGTCATCCATAGTTTCCAGCTTGTCAGGTGGAAGCACTTCACAGAAGGAGATTTGTTTTCCCTATGAATGTGTAATTATGTAACTTTGGTCTTATTATGTAACGTCTGTCACCGGATGACAGATGTTACATAGAACACATAGTGAAGTGACAAACGTAACAGTAGCCTTAGAAACTTGTAAGGACCCTTTCAATATACAGTACATATACTGTACAGAACTGTCAGTATACTTAAGCAATATTACACGAGAGGGTGTGGTTTAACGTCATTAATGCACGCCTGTGATGCTGCAGGACTTCCGAAAGGCAGAAGTGCATTAATGATGTTAAAGCTCACCCTCGAGTGTAATATTGCAATTATACAACAGTTACCCTTAAAACTAAGATATTCGCTGAAAAAAAATCATACTTTTTAAATGACAGATGTAGCCACTACGACCACAAATGTCCCAAGAATCTTGCTCTGGGAGAACAGAGCAGCTGATTTCTTTGTTGATTAGGTGTGCGGTGATGCTCGTTTGAAGCACGGCTAGAAGGCTGTTTCAGATTCAGATTGCTTCCTCGAAATGACCTGTTTACTTTTACTGAGTGACATATACATACAATAATACTGTCAACAATTGTATTGTCAAGGTGTCAATACTCAACACTGTATCATAATTGTTCGTATTGTTCATTTTCATTATAATGAGTAGGTCCTGTATTGCCTTTTTTTTAAAGGTTTGTTTTTGGCTTTTCTGCCTTTATTGACAGGAAAGAGGGAGAGAGAGACAGGGGGAGACATGCAGCAAAGGTCGTCATGAACGGGACTCGAACACACGACACGCTGTCAGGCTAGATAGAGCCTATATGTGGCATGCGCCTGGACCACTAGGCCAGCGGGCGCCCCCTGTAGTGCCTTTTCATTGGAACTGGAATTTTCTGTTCTTCACTGTTATTATTGACACTTCAGTGATGCTAACGGACCTCGAAACTAACCGCATCATTGTCCTGGAAATAATAACAGCAAAGAACACACTATTGTGTAATAGTGCTTAACACAGCCAGCCATGACACTGGAGAGCACAACATATTGGCCAGTATTAACTGTACCATAAGCAGTGCATACCAACAGGCATTGAGACTGGCACCAGTGTGAACTCTGGTCAAGTGCCTTCAATACGGCATGGCTGTCTCACCCCTGATAGACACCAGAGGTTTAGGGGAAACCCCGTCTGTACCATGCTCTATTTCCCTTTAGCAGAAACCTACTATGCACTGCTCCATCTCCTCCACCCCCTTCCCTTCACTCACATCTTACAGGAAATGAGGACGTATGTGCTTCCTGTCCACAACCAGGAAACAAGCATCATAGCGCTGATGGTGGTTTGAATGAATGAGACCTGAGTTTGTCTGTTTGTGTGGGGGTGAGGGAGGGAGACCACGTGCTGCCAGCCGACGAATGTGGGATTTTGAGGGTCAGACCGCAAACAGATAGCGAGAAATAATTAAACAATTGTCTTCACTCACCGGCGTGGGGCTGAACTCCTCCTGAACACCACTGAACAGATCTGGAGAGGCCAGGTCCGACATACTGACAACACATAGAGACAGAAGATAAACTTATACACTACTGGATTTACAATGGAACTTAATACCATAGTAAACAGTAAAATTATCTGTGTTCATTTTGCCATTTGTAATGCAATCATTTGTAATTGATGAGTTAAATTAACCTCCAGAGATTTACATGTACAAACCCTACCATGACTTGTAAATAATGAATAGTGTGTGCGCACACACAGACACAGACACACACACACACACTCTCTCTCTCTCTCTCTCTTACTGAGATGTGTTACTATCTCCATCCGTTTTAGTGCTCAGCTCATCCATACAGTGGATGAAAACCTGAAACAACAGAAATCACTGTAAGGATCATTCATTTCTGGTTCACAGTATATGTAATCCATTGAAACACCAACCATTGTATTCCTTAAACTCCTTCTCTTTTGTACTCATTCACACTGCGAGTGTGAATAATTAGCTCAAGCCCAATTTGTAGTTTTTCCATACTCCAACTCCACTATCATCAATTTGTCTCTGGAGTATTTATGAGCAGGCTACACTAAGACAGGCACAAAAATAGTCAGTGATGTTACCCATGTTTTACATGAGGTCTGTACTTCTGCCCTCTGGTAGAAGGTACAGTGAACCAAAGTGGAAGTACATCAGGTTTAAAAAAATGTTTGTACCGGCTTCAACTAAAATGTTTAACGAGGCTCTGAAACAGCAGTGACTGTGAGAGGTTAGATTAACCATACTATCTGTGCACTTGTGTAATGTTGTGTCACCCCTCTCTGTTATGCATTTCTATTATCTTTTTTGTCACAGCAGGTGTGAAAGCCCAAGACAAATGTCCCATGTGGACAATAAAGTTTACCTTGACCTCGAGTATAGAGCTAAACACATACATTACATATTACTAATACTACTGAGTACAGTTCAAGTACAGTAGGCCTTATTGATGACTACTCCCTCCCTCCCAACTCAGTGGCCTTGTGGTTAGAGTGACCTCCCTGAGAGGTTAGATTTTACTTTTACACGACAGCGGTCTCCATTGAAAACGGCAAAGTGTCGCTGCGTTTATACGAGATGCAGCAATAATTAAACACGGACATATTTCATGGGTGCCTTTATTTTTGGTTTCCTACATCATATATATATATATATATATATATATATATATATATATATACACATACATACATACATACATACATACATACATACATACATACATACATACATACATACATGTATATATATACACATATACATTGTTTTAATAATATTAATTAAAAACAAAATGTATATATATATATATATATATATATATATATAATTTCTTTAAGTAATTTAATGAACAAAAAGTACTAAGAAATTCCATAAATTAGAAAACATAGTTTAAGAAGTAGTGAAAATAGCCGATTTACAAGCTCACAACGCCGCACTCACATCTGGCCATAAATAATGCTGTGCTCACTACAGATATAGCAGCTAGATCTTGAGCACGCTGGAGCAGAGTACTGTGGTTTGCACAGCGGTGCACTGAGGTGTTTCTTAAACTAGGGCATGAAACCTAAAATTGTGGGAGGCCACATGACAAGATTAATAACATGGTGTCATGAGTCTGGGCAAGAGACAGGGATGTCCGTTCACAATGTTATTTTTAAGGACTTGTTTTTGTTATTTCCAAACATAATTCTGTGAAATCGAATCTCTCTAGAGTTTACAATGTGTGCATATGCAGACATTGTACACTCAGAGTCATTCTTAGTCACCGATGTGGCTAGAACAGGCCCACTTTGGGTTAATTAGTAATTCCCCTAAACTAAGAGTTTCAATGTGTGGTTGTGAGTTTTGTTGGAGGGTACCTTCATAATAGTTATGGAGAGCTCTGAGGCCTGGTCCTGGGCCATCTCCAGTTGGAGGACCTGACAACAGGGGCGAACACGACACCATTTGTGTTATCTTTGTAGTATGTCTCATTGACAACATTTCTTCTGAGCTATCATTCTGATTATTAGTGAAATATTAGGGTCCAAAATATAAAACAGTCATTGTATGTAATTATTGTTATACTGTAAGTACAGTACAATGATGGTCTTACGTTGATCTCCCCTGGTTTGGTCTCCATTGGCTCTTTGAGTGACTGCAGCATCTGGACGACGCACTGTTCAAACTGGGCAGGCTGCCACCAATAGACAAACAACATAACATGAACTTCCACAGAGATCAGTTATGTAAAAAAAGATTTTTAATTTTTCAGCATTAATGCCACATTAATTCTTACGACTGCCATTACTGACAGACGTAAGAGACTGTTCCAATATAGCATCATGTTGTATACTAAGCCCAACACAGATATTCTGTTATGTCTTGTTGCTATGAGATACTGTAGCTGGGGGAAACCCTAGTTATTCTTTTATGTTGCTTGTAATTGATGATAAGGTACAAGTACTTCTGCTTGATGTGGTAAAGTGACCTTACCAGACTTGTTATTCCCTCATTATCAACAACCCAGTCCTCTTTCTCAGCAAGTCTCTTGACATCTGGAAGGAGACAGACATAAATCAAAGGGGCATTTCTAGAAGATACCTAATTTTGAAATAAATTATACTAGACTTTACTGGAACATACAAGTTCAAAGACCAAACGCCTTCTCGATGATTAAACATGATTGGTGTTTTTTGTAAGAGGTCACTGTGAGTGTGAACAAATAGAATTGAGACTGTCTGAGGGACGACCACACTACTTATTGAAATTGAGCCCATACGACTGAAACCACTGAGCTGTTTCTATCAAGCAGAGAAGTGTGAATCAGAGGCCCATGTCAAAATGACCAAACATGTCTAACCACAACAGAAACACAGAACTTCTCATTTTACTGTCAATTCACTTTCTATACAACGACCCTGACTCTTGCGTCAGACAGGCACGCACGCACACACGCACGCACACGCACACACGCACACACATACAATGGAGTTAAATTAACACTAAGGATTTTTCATTGAGTCCCAGAGATAAAATAAAGATAAAGATACTCTACAGATGCTCCACCACACCAAAACAGATGTAATTTGGTTTAAACCAGGAACACAGCTTGAGCCTTCTAATCATTGTCACCTTCTGCACCGTGCTGTAAGGTGACCAGGAGGCACTGCACTCTCAGCTCTAACAGCAGGTCCTGGATTACCTGCAGAAGATCATTGGGGATCTCTAGGGTAGACAGAGCCTCAAAGCAACCCCTGGACGAGAGAGAGACAGAGACAGAGAGAGAGAGACAGACACACACAGAAAGACCAAGAGAAAGTGAGAGTAATAGAGTGAGAGGAGAGAGGGATTGCAAAAGAGAGTGAGAGCAAAAGAGAGTGAGTCGTGACACAGAAAGAAAGCAGATTAGAAAAGTTACGGATGACGAGGAGAGAACAGTTCTTATATGTATGCTGTACGCAAGTCAAAGTCTCAAGGCACAAAAAAAAGCTCACAATGCATTACGGTTAGAGTTAGTTACGGGCCTGAAAAGTAAGGCCCGGCCCTAACTGGGCCCTAACTGATCAGGTCCGAGGCATAAGCATAGATTGTCGGGTTTGGGAGAGTAAAAGTGAAACACCAGTCAGCACCATCTTCATAATAGATAAATACACAGACAGACAGAACAGAACTATTATTTTTATTATAAAAAAAACCAAAATATATATATATTTCTTGTTCACAATAGCTGATGCAAAAGATACAAAGCTACATAGCGTATTTGTAGCTTTGTATCTTCGTAGCTGAAGTTGAAACCAGCTGAACTTTTTTGCAGAATTGTAGCTGTTGTAGCTTTAGCAGCAGCTACAAACGTTGGATGTATCTTTGTATCTTCATGTTGCTGGCTTCTATTGAAATTTAAAGGTGGACTGTATCTTTGCATCTGCCCGTGTGAACGCAGCATAACACCAATGTGTTATGTTACACCGTTTGAGAGCCATTTCTGTAGCCTGATACAGGTAAGTTAACTTGTAACAATGTGAATGAGTACCTGACGATGTGTATGACCTGAGTGAGCCAGGGACCAGAGAGCTCCGTCTTGTTCTCCCAGCCCCCATAGAAGCTGAGCTCTCCCTGGGCCACAGTGGCAGGGAGGAGAGCCCCCCGCACCAGCCTCACCAACCGATGGGTCATCTCCTCAATCATTTTCTATGGGTGAACACACACACACACACACACACACACACACACACACACACACACACACACACACACACACACACACACACACACACACACACACACACACACACACACACACACACACACACACACACACACACACACACACACACACACACACACACACACACACACACACACACACACACAATTGTGCTTCTTATCAATATCAGAGGTGGTGAAACGCCTCACAACATCTGACTCTGTAAACTGAAATGTCTCCATGGAACGTACTTTGAAATCATTCTGTCTCTGTCTGGCGTTCTTCTTGGATTTCTCCACCTGGCCAGACTTTTCTCCTGTCTGCAGGACAAAGACAACAATCATTAGGATGTGTTCACTGTCCATGCGTTTCAAACAGGTACTGATCCTCAACCTATAAAAGTTGAGAGCAGCACATTTCACAGCCCTCCTCTGGATCACAGATTCAGAGAGGCTGCCTGGCCTGCTGCTGCTCAGCAAAGTTACCTCACTGAAGAGGCTCCCGTTAACGTACGAGATCCACAGCTTCCAGAAGTTGGGCAGCTGACCGATCACAACATCCGACAGCTTCTCCACAAACTGCACCTGCTGAGGGGTTTCAAAGCGCCAGGCTAGCAGCGCGCGCGCACACACACACACACACACACACACACACACACACACACACACACACACACACACACACACACACACACACACACACACACACACACACACACACACACACACACACACACACACACACACACACACACACACACACACACACACACACACACACACACACACACACACACACACACACACACACAAATTAGCTATAATGTGCTATGTTTATGCATATATGAATACTGAACCTAAAAACATGCAGGCACAAGAAGCGGTATAGTGGTAGGTGACCCAGACGAGGTGTGTAACTGTTTAAAGAGCAGATAAAGAGCGTATGTGTACCTGTAGCATGTGTAGTGTAAGTGTAAGGAACAGTATAAGTTTTGCTCACTGCTGGGGCGTGGTGTGCGCAGGCTGCCTCGTCTGTTAAGAGACGCTGTGTGGCTGATTCTGCCGAGGGCCGACGGACGACTATCCCCCTCCAGGTCCAGAGATATGGCCCCAGCACCCACTGGGTGAGAGACACACACAGAGAGAGAGAGAGAGAGAGAGAGAGAGAAAGAGAGCGCGAAATGAGCTCAGAAATGCATACTTTGGATATCAAATAATCAAACAAACTATTTCCATAACTCCACATTCCTCAATAAGCTCAGCGGGCTTTCACACCAAACAGCCCTCCCTCGCCTTTTCTTTATTTGTCTTGGGATCCGTCTCCCCCGCGGCCGCTTGGCCGGCGGTGGAGACAATGTCCCGTTGTTCTGCGGGCCAGGGGTGAAGCGGGTTTAGAAGGGGGCCAAGCTGGGCTCAGTAACGTCCGAAGCCGGACAGTTTTTCAGCCAGGAATGAAGGCTCCACTAGATGGCGATAGGGAGCTACTGTATGGTCTGGTCTGGTCTGGTGAATGAGCGAGTCCCAATGCAACCCCTGCCTCACACCCTGGTCCCTATTGGTCATAGTGGACGTTGGGGCAACCCATGCCTCACGCCCTGGTCCCTATTGGTCATAGTGGACGTTGGGGCAACCCCTGCCTCACGCTCTGGTCCCTATTGGTCATAGTGGACGCTGGGACAACCCCTGCCTCACGCCCTGGTCCCTATTGGTCATAGTGGACGTTGGGGCAACCCCTGCCTCACGCCCTGGTCCCTATTGGTCATAGTGGACGTTGGGGCAACCCCTGCCTCACGCCCTGGTCCCTATTGGGCATAATGGACGTTGGGGCAACCCCTGCCTCACGCCCTGGTCCCTATTGGTCATAGTGGACGCTGGGGCAACCCCTGCCTCACGCCCTGGTCCCTATTGGTCATAGTGGACGCTGGGGCAACCCCTGCCTCACGCCCTGGTCCCTATTGGGTATAGTGGACGCTGGGGCAACCCCTGCCTCACGCCCTGGTCCCTATTGGTCATAGTGAACGTTGGGGCAACCCCTGCCTCACGCCCTGGTCCCTATTGGTCTTAGTGGACGCTGGGGCAACCCCTGCCTCACACCCTGGTCCCTATTGGTCTTAGTGGACGCTGGGGCAACCCCTGCCTCATGCCCTGGTCCCTATTGGTCTTAGTGGACGCTGGGGCAACCCCTGCCTCACGCCCTGGTCCCTATTGGGTATAGTGGACGTTGGGGCAACCCCTGCCTCACGCCCTGGTCCCTATTGGTCTTAGTGGACGCTGGGGCAACCCCTGCCTCATGCCCTGGTCCCTATTGGGCATAGTGGCCGTTGGAGCAACGAGGAGCTAGCCAAAAGGGCTAAACGTTCATGCATGGTGAAGTGAAAGTGAAATACCGTGGCGGTGTCAACCTGATTACTACGGTGTAAATGAAACTTAAGCTAGGTCCACAGAACCGTGCGCACGGCCTACAGTACATTATTGAAAGTGGTGGTGGTGCGAGGAAAGAGACATGTTTCCAAAACATTTCCCCCACACGTACAGAGCATGCTGGTGAGTAACAAACATTTGGTGTGGGGTTTACGTGTTTTGCCCTGATAGTGTTGAGAAATCCCCGAGCAGAAAAGAGCAAATGGTGAGTTGTACAGCATATTATCAACCCTCCCAAAGTTCAGAATGTAAGGGCACTCTGGGTCTGACTCAGATCAACCAGCAAAATAACACACAGCACGAATACAGACAGACAGACAGACACACGCATGCGCATGCGCGCACACACACACACACACACACACACACACACACACACACACACACACACACACACACACACACACACACACACACACACACACACACACACACACACAC
>NC_136812.1:23403336-23488336 GCF_951216825.1 Electrona antarctica
AGTGGATCTCTGACTTCGTGTCAGTCTATGACATCAGTCATCTGTGATGTATGACACAATATTTGAGCAAGGTTGTAGCCCGATCTTACCGCCATTCACTTCCGTTTCAAAATTAAAGTTACATATTATATATCAGAAAATATGAAACATATGTGAGCTACTTCCTTCGCCAAATAGCCATGTGTACTAGACATTTGGCGCCGATCGGTCCAGCGGTTTGTGAAATTAGCCCCGGATTGACAAACAGACCAACAAACAAATGGACACAGCTATTTGTAGACGGTTTTCCTCTTACAGAGCCACAACATAAAAAGAATAATATGAAAAGACAATTGCAGAATACCTTTTTTGAAGACGGGCACCTCAGTGTTGCCAAACAGAGATTTGGCTTTCTCGTAGTCGTTGATCACCACATCATAATCTCCCTGAAAAATATTAAAATAAATTATAACTCAGTTGGGTAGTGGGTACTGTAGTAATTAGCTTGTATAGGCAGGCCAGATGTTTTCTATCTTTCTAATGATCAATCATGATGAGCACATCGTGCATTTAAGCCTCTCTAGCACCACCCTCTGGATGACACGTATCAAAGCGCCTTTTACCGTGTGTGTGTGTGTGTGTGTGTGTGTGTGTGTGTGTGTGTGTGTGTGTGTGTGTGTGTGTGTGTGTGTGTGTGTGTGATGATGATGATGATACTTTATTGTCAGACTGGCCTGACATTTCCTTTGCATCCAAGTAGCACAATTTGCAACACCAGAGAAAAACACAAAGATAACTAAAACATTACAATCACAAGATGATATCCAAGACATACATTTGATCTGGGGTTAAGCCAATCATATTTTTACGATGGACTGGTGGACAAAGGACAAAGCTTCTGTCTAACCCAACTAAATTGTGGTTACACAGGAGATACTAAATAATTTGCATTCACTGTTCAGGACATGAACATGTATGTCTCAGAATGAGCACATTTAGCTGGTGAGCTGATTTCAGGGTTTAGGGTTTATACTCATACAACGGTGTCATGTACCATAAATAGAACATCTACAACGTATTGCATCAAGCGTGAGCTTGACTATCGGCGTGCTAGAATGTCATAGGACAAGTATAAAGCAGGCTTTTGGGTTAGAAGTAGAGTTCAGTGAACCGTCCTCACATGTACCATGTTTCATAATAAAAAATGTGTGTGTGTGTGTGTGTGTGTGTGTGTGTGCGTGCGTGCGTGCGTGCGTGCGTGCGTGCGTGCGTGCGTGCGTGCGTGTGTGCGTGTGCTGTGTGTGCGTATGGGAGACTGGGAGTGCCCGAGTAGCACCTTCTGAATATTGCGTTCGATGTTGAGCGGCAGGTTGAAGAGAAACTTAAAGCGTTGCAGGACGTTGAGCGCATTGCGTGTGGAGTCAGCTTTGTCCTTCCGCCCCAGAACCTCCTGGAAAAGAGTGTCTGCAGTATCACTCGCTCCTGCCAAAGACCGAGAGAGAGAGAGAGAGAGAAACACGAATGAACAAAAGTCAGAAAGACAGAAATTGTGAGTTGTATGAAAAAGGGAGAAAATGAGAAAAGGGGGGGGCGTTATGAAAATAAACTCCGACACCACATTTCCCTCTTATTATAGGCCTGGCTTTCCTCCTGATGCGTATGCTATCTGACCTATGAGAGGGAGGAACGGGAGTGGGAGAGGCAGAGGCTGCTAAGGAGGAGAGGGTGACAGCTATCTCTCACTCGCTGGCTCAGTGGACCCTTCGCACGCTACGCTCTGCTTCGTGGGTGGCCTCGGATGTGCCGGCACAAGAGTGGAGAAAAAAGAAAAAAGAAAGAAAATACTCAACCACGTCAAATTCTTTTAATCAGAACAAAGCCCCCCTCCCTCCCTCCCTCCTACGGCCCAAAGCTTGAAGGAAAAACAGCAAGAGTGTGAACGGCAAAATAGTTAGGATTTTTCACTCTTCACTCGGCATGTTCTGACTGATGAGTTGTCGTGTGTTTGAGATTCGGTGGGCCATTTTCCAACTTGATGACCGGACTGCATGTTCAACACATTGGGGATTGTGGCCGGTTGGGGTAAGAGATGTGCTGTGGCTGGGGGCCTCGGGTTCTCTGCGGGCTGAGGGCCCACAGGTTGGGGGTGGGGGATGAGGGGGAGATGAAAGCCACGTCCTTCTGGCACGTTTATTTACTGAGGAGCTCGCGGAAAGGACCCGCTTAATGCCCCTCCATTAGGGTGGTCACATTATCATGTATGAGGATGCACAAAGGATACACTCTTTCTCTGAATGTGTGTGTGTGTGTGTGTGTGTGTGTGTGTGTGTGTGTGTGTGTGTGTGTGTGTGTGTGTGTGTGTGTGTGTGTGTGTGTGTGTGTGTGTGTGTGTGTGTGTGTGTGAAGGAGGGAGGGAGGCTGAAGGTGGATTGCAAAGAGACTGTTCTCTCACGAATCAGGAATCAAGAGGGAGTTATATTTGTCACTCACTCATACAGGGTAAGAACAGCAGCTATAATAAAACCTTTTCACGGCAGGTATGGTAAAAAACCTTTTTAGCAGCAAAGCGGGATGTGCAGAATAAGTGGGGAAGACAATTTGGGATAACGATTTACCATCACAATCTATCAAATGTGCAGAAGGCAATCGATTACACTTGTCTGTGTACATCTGCACAAGTAACAGTGTGCGTTTATTAACTGCCATGTAGTCAGTGGTACCACCTGATGAGACAGGTGGATTATTAGATGGAGGCTTACTGTTGAGGACGTTCTCTAGACGCTGTGTCATAGAGCCCTCCACTCTCTCTGTGCCATCCGCCTCCAACCTCTGGTGGATCGCTGAAACACAAGAATTGCAAGGATTAGGCCTTATTTATACTTTGACATATGACGGTGCAATCACACTGCAAAAATCACTGATCTACAAGTTCACAACAGGTCACTGATGTGGCACGTTGTGAGCTTGTAGATTGGCTATTTTCATTGCATGGCACCGTCATACGACAGACCAAAAATGTAGCATCAGAGTATTAGAAAACGGTCAGTGAGATAGAATAGGATTAATCATGGATCATGGATGTGGAAGCAGTGTGCTAAAGGAAATCAAGATTGGAGTGAGTTATTCAGAGAGATGGGTGGGCTCTCTGTGTTCTAAATACAATAGTCACTGCAGGGTTGCTCCCCTGCTCAATCTAACAAATGCACAATTTCACGATTCCGGAACCTTTTCAATTTCAGGAACCCAAGGTAAAACAATAAACAACCCTTAAACTGCCCCAGTGGTGGAGATTGTGGTTAGATTACTTCTGATGGTCTGTGGGACCCTACTCCCCTCCATCCCGTCTTCCTCCCCCGCATTCCCACGCAAAAACCCAGGACCTGACCCCGTACCCAGGGCATAACCGTACCACATTGATTCACCTGACCGCCACCACTAAGAGCTTTTAAAACACACAGCTCTTGCGGTGCCGTGGGTCCAGGGACGATGCTCAGAGGCCGTCGACCCCAGAGCTAATGCAAATCTTTCCATCTGGCCCGGCGGAATAATATTTGGGAGAGGATGGGGGGGCACTCCGACCGTTGTGCCCGTCGCTTAGCATGAATGGCTTCACACGAGACTGTGGGGAGAGTGCAAATGAAGGAATATGAAAGAGAACAAGGGGGTTTGAAGAGAGAGAGAGAGGGAGAGAGCGGTGCGGCTGCCCATAAGAATAAATAAATGGTGTGTAGCAGTGGGGCAGCTTGGGTGCTGAGAGGGGGGGCCGTGTGGGTTTATTGACAGAGTGGAGAGGGCCGGCGGGGGCTCAGTGCATTCCTGCGGCCGGCTTCAAACACGCACCCAACGCATAACTGGAGAGTGAGGCAGAGGGAACGCCAGAGAGGAGGAAAGAAAAAGAAAAGGGATGATATCTTCCTCCTCTAGACATTCTTCTCTTCTCCCATGTATTCCGCCAAAGAACAATGGCTGCCTGCTGACGCGGGAGACAGCGGAGAGTATCGGGAGGGAGAGGCTCTGTAAATAAACATGTGGGTGGGTTTTGACAGACGGGAGCCCTGAAGGCGGAGGCCGAGGTATTCCTGCAACGCACTAGTCAAACACGGACGTTGCCTAATCGGCACGGACATCAGCCAGTTCTCTCCTCTCTGATAGGGGTCTCTCGTTACTCATGGACAGTGTTGGGCACAACCACCTTACTGCCAGAGTAGGGGTCTCTCGCTACTCATGAACAGTGTTGGGCACAACCACCTTACTGCCAGAGTAATGAACAGTGTTGGGCACAACCACCTTACTGCCAGAGTAATGATATTCAGCCAGTTCTCTCCTCTCTGATAGGGGTCTCTCGCTACTCATGAACAGTGTTGGGCACAACCACCTTACTGCCAGAGTAATGATATTCCTATTATCACTACTCATGAACAGTGTTGGGCACAACCACCTTACTGCCATAGTAATGATATTCCTATTATCAGAAACAATGAACAACAATATTATTGCAATCAATTGGAGAAACAACATGGTAACGTTACTGCTGTTAGGCAGGCCTATCTATCTATAATGCGCAAAGTCTCTGTGTGTACGTCTGTAATCCACGTAACTCGAGAACCGTTCGCTCCACCGACTTCAAATTCGACACACGCGTTCCACACCATCACAGGGAGTGCTGTGCCCGGTGTCGAGTCAGTCAGATACACCGTTGTCCAGGACCAACACAAAAGCCACCGCCCGGGCTCTGGACCTGATCTCTCCATATATGGAGCTGGCCTGTTCTGACATCACAACACTTCATAATTTGGCATGCCTGACACAGAACTCCATATATAGGAATAAAGGGACACGGACAGATGGGTGGAACGGGTACTCTGACACGGGTACAATGGGTATTGCATAGCCGGGTGGGGCATTGATCTCCAACTTCCATCGTTACCGACTCGGTGCTCTACAGCCGGGCAGCACTCTAGTCTCCTTAATGAACAGTGTATGGGGCACGTTTAGCCCCAGGGGTATGCGAAGATGCTATATAGCAGGGGTTCTCAAAGTTTTTGGCCGGGGACCCCCGGAAATGCTTTGGCAATGTCTCGGGACAAACTGATATTTAACCCATTAAGATTGTAAAGATTTGACAAATGTCTTCTGAAAAACGTACAGTATATTGCTTTATCAGTGGTGCTCAAACCTTTTCAGGTCAAGGACCCCCACAATTATATGTATTTTGCCACGAACCCCCATCTCAAAATATGTTGTTGCAGGGACTCCCAGTTCGCTTTAAAAGTCAACATATATTCAAAGATTTGCACACATGTTCATGATTTGTCAAAAATAGCAGATCTACAAGCTCATGCCACCGCATGAAGAGACGTGCTATGAGCTTGTACATCTGCTATTGCCAAAGTATAAATAATGGTTAAAGTGGTTAAAATCTAAAATGAGACTGATGAGAATGATGCCTTTCCGGTTTTAATGGGTTAATATAAAGCAGTACTAATTTGCTGTTATGTTTTGTTTTGAACATAATTGACATCACAACATGACTTACAGTACTAAAAAGTTATGGCCAGTTGGCCAAACGTTTAAAATAAACCTGCTCAGGAGGCACTAATCACAACCCTTTCACTCAATTTCTTATTTGTAAAGTCATATTCTTCAAAAGGTGGATTATCATTCATTCATAGCATGATATGCTTTGCTAACATGTAATTGTACTACTTTACAAATGATTAACAAGTAAAGAGGAATAAATTCAATCTTCTGAACCAGCAGTGTGGCAGAGAAGATGGCTGAAGATGGAATAAAAATAAGATAAAACCAGCCATTCCAGAGGGTGTATACAGCACTGCATGTGTGAGTACATGGGATTCGATAGGGCTGAACATACATGCGCACACACTCATACAATCACACAATCAGTCTTTCTCCTTTTGTCTGTCTCTCTTACACACACACACACACACACACACACACACACACACACACACACACACACACACACACACACACACACACACACACACACACACACACACACACACACACACACACACACACACACACACACACACACACACACACACACACACACACACACACACACACACACACACACACACACACTGCAGGTCTGCTTCTTGTCTCCATGCCACCCCCCGCCCCACTGCCAGCTGTGTGTCTTCTGCGTCTGTCACGCACTCTGGCTGCGGGGGCGGTGACGTCACAGCTAACCTAAACACTAAGTCAGGGCCCGGATAGCACGCATGTGCGTACGTGCGTACACACACGCACACGCACACGCACACACACACACACACACACACGCGCGCGCGCAAAGGACCTGAGGAAGAGCTTGCTCCTGCTCCCCTTCCTGGAATCGTTGGGGGGGGGGGGGGGGAGGAGAAAAAGGAAAATGAATAAGAATAAAAATACAGTGTCCCTGGATTCTAAAGCTGGAGATGTTTTGACTCCTGCTGGGGCTGGGCGCTTGGGGGGATAGGCCCTGGGAATCTGGCATTTTTGGAACACGGTAGCCGCGCTGCTTCCTGTAATCGCTGGGAGACTTCCTTTCCGCACAACAATGAAAAAACCTCTAATTTCAACATTTTTAGCGCCGATGACCCTTGGGGGCCTCCCTGACGGACTGTCAGTCACTCAGCCAGCCAGTCAGTCAGCCCCCCAGTCGACCCCGCGTCTCAGAAGGCCCGCGAGGGAGCGCGGCTCTATTTGTCACCGGAGCTGGCTGACAAAACAGCCCGCACTGTGAACCCTTCCATCTCTCTCAGCAGTCTGTGGGTCACATGGAGATGCTTAACAGGACCGCTTATTTCCTGTTTAACCCCCTCTGCACCCCAGCTCAACCCTCAACTCTGGGCCGGCTGACCACAAACTAATGACGTCATGTGTAGCGTGTCTGTGACCTGTGACCTCATCATGCAACCACTCGTTTGACTCGGCGTGCCTCGCGGAACCCCGGCGGAGAGTCTACCTGTGTGTCAGAACTTAATTGGTCCAGACTCTGTTCTTTATTGGTCAGTGTGTCTTTGAAGTTTTGGGAATACTGACACGTAGTAGTTAAGAGTTCCCAGCGTTGCCTCCCTACAGCCCAAGCCTCACATTAGCCAACACACCCTGTCAGAAATGAAACAAAATCAGTATTTAGCCGCTCCACAAGCCTGTGTGTTTAAACACAGTGGGGGAACGCAAAAAATCGCAGACAGATGAGGCGTGAGACAGTAGATCTGGTTGGTTTCAGTCTATGGTACTGGAGACAAAGACTGCCCCCCGACGAAAAAAGAAAAAGAACAGGCTGCCTACAAGCTCAAAGCATGTTGCATTGTGAGCTTTTGGATAGGAAGTAAAACTTCTTACAAGGTATCCAAATCTGAATTCAATAACATACGAAAATTATTTTGTGTGTGGACGACATCTGATGGTACTTCAGAATACTGTAACAATACTAGTAATAGCTTTTATTATTACACAGCTTGGTTGAATGCTTGATTCTGGTTGGTCAATCGCTGAATTCAGTGGTCTGTAATTTCTTGATAATGACCGCTCCGCTCTATCTAACAAACCTAACAAGCCTAATCAAAGCGCTGATTTACTGCTGTTTCCAACATGACAGCCATGTAAACAACACACACACAATGTAATTTACAGCTAAACATTGCTCTCAAAAATGTTTTTGAAAACATTTGAGGGAGAAATAGACGAAGCAGTGCCCGAAGATTCTATTTGATCAACTCACGTCCTTGTTTTCCAACTGGGCAGACGCGGCCAGCGCAACACGCAAGCAAGGAAATACCTTGTTTTGTTGTGTTTTGGGTCCATTTATTAATTTATGTATTAAGTTGGATAATGTCAATGTAGCATTGTTGGGATATAATTCACATTCAGGGTGATTAACCACCCTAGGCCCACCTAGGCAGACATTATCCCTTACATATCTTGGGTTACTGCTTCTATTTTCCAGGCAAAAAAATAGCCTAATAAAGTATTTTTTTTGCCATTACAATTAAGATAAAAATAACGGAGGATGGAGAGAACAATAAGTGTTGAGAAGGGAACAAGAGAAAGGGAGAGAGAGGAGCTCAATGGATACACGAGTCAGAGGGCCACTATTTGCTCTAAACGTTTTCTGTCCGCCTCATTTCTTTTTCCAGATTTGGCTCGTCTTCCCCGTTTCCACCCGGCAGTCATCGTCAGTCTCCTATTAATAAAAGCCCCTGACTTTTATGAGAGCCATCAATAAAATTCGCACATGCCGGCAGGATAGAAAATAAACAGGAGAGAAGACTGAAAATAAAGGTTTTTAATGGTGATTGAGAGGGCTGGAAGCACTACAGGCTAAACACCAATTAGAAGCGTGCCCGCTTTTTAATGCGGCACAGTTCTAAACCAGAGAGAACATGCGAGCACGCGTGTGCAATGCGCACACGGTGCGTTTTACTCATTTCCTCTCCATTTACATGGCAACACCTGAGGTGAGGTTAATTTGGAACGGCTCGAAAACTGCTTAGTGATGCCAAAACGCTGAGAGACAAAGAAAGGATTCACAGTATGGGAGACAGCTGTGCTAAACCGGGGCACCCGACAGTGAGCGAGCGCAGAGCTGTCTACAGCTGGCTGGCTGACTGGCACCGAGGCTCGTATGTCGGTTTGGCTTGTTATTGCCGATACGGAATACACCCCTTGAGCTGTGACCTATCCTTGAGCCATCCATTCCGGGCTCCCTCCTCCTTCATTTAGGATCAAGAGAGCAAAACCTTGAGCCAAGAGTGGACCTTCTAGTTCTGCGATGAGTCATCAGACTAGCTCTGACGGTGATGGTAAGAGAAATGGAAAGGAAAGAAGTCTTGATCTGTAGTGCATTAGGGCAGTGGCTCTCAACCAGTGATCGAGGGACCACCAGTGGTCCTTGAGGGGGTTTCAGGTGGTGCCCAGCTAAATGATGGAGAGTTTGTAACCAAATGGACCCTCCTTATAGATCTTTAACTATTGAGTGTGTTGACACAAATTGTACGCTCACAAGAGTTAAATCATTGTTAAACATCTGAATTACTTAATTTACAGTACACATAATTATAGAATATAAAAGTAATTGTTACTTCGATCAAGTTCGCCTGTTATCTCTCCTACACATCAATACAGCGTGGACAAACGTATCCAACGATAACAACATATTCTTTAGTTTTTGTGTCTGAGAGGCTAAATCTCATCAAATGGTTGTCCGTGGCTCAAATGCTGAATAATGAGCCTTGATATGAAAAGGGTTGAAAACAACTACATTCTGTATTAGAGGACCTGTATGGCGGTGAGTGAGTGAACTTCAATATTTCATGGGTTGCGGTTCATTTGAGTGCAGTGCTTCCTGGGTCACCAGGGTCTGTGCACTTCCCATTCACAAAGCAAGGCATGGGGCGCACACACACACACACACACACACACACACAGTAGGCACGCTCAGTCTTAACGTGAGAACAGTCACATATTGTTCCCTTCCGCTCATATTAGGGGCCGTTATCGGCCCTATCGGTCCTAATACGGCAGCCCGCATTGTGTTGGGCTGCTCCGTTTATTTAGATTTGACCACTAACAACGATAACATTGCCTTTTTCTCCCAAGCAGGGGCACACGGAAAGCAATAATAATGACAGAGGCAGAAAACGTGGACGTATAAATAGTAAAGGGGAAGTAGCCGAGTGGCTATGAGAAGAGCAGCGGGTAAACAGACAAAACTATGAATGATGGAGTGGACAATTGATTTGAGCTACCTGGCAGAGCGACAGCAGTCAGTCTCCGCTACCTCAAAATGTTCCTGGTCTCTGAGGAGTTCTCTGCGTCAGAGTGTGTGTGTGTGTGTGTGTGTGTGTTTTTATGCATCTGGGTTGTAGAGGGCCTCAGTGGTGCAGCGCCACAGCCACAGGCACACTGCTCTGAATGACAGGTGAGGGGCCTGATCTCATTTTAATGGAGGTGAATTAGGCGTGTTGAGGTTGGCTGCCGGTACTGTGGCATGGAGCGAGCAGGGTTCTCACACGGCGCCCAAATGAGCCTCTTTAATCAACCACCGATCGACCGCAAGTCGAGAAACACACCGCTTGACGTGCGCACACACGCACATGCACACGAAACAGACTCGCACACACACAGGCTCTATTACACAGGCACTTTCCAAACATCAAGAGCTTCTGAGCAGTTCTGAAGAATGATGTTTCGGAAATATGCAGATTAATTAAAGGCCATTTGTAAAGAAGCCGGGAAAATGTCTCGAAATGTGTTAAACCTGCTTACCTGCCAGAGCGTCCTGGGCCTCAAAGAATGTACTGAGGCCTCCTTTCACATAAGCCAGACTGCCCTCATTCTTCTTAGTGGCCTGCTTCTTTAGGTTATTGGCCCCCATCCGCAACTGTTCAAAACTTAAAAACAGGAGAGCAATGATGTAAGAGAAGGCTTTGTTCTGGAGGATTTGTTGGTGCCCCCAATGATGTTTTTGCTACCCACAAAGTAAAATCACCAGCACCAAAATGATAAGAACTGAGAATATGTATGACTATGTCTTGCAAGTAAAACAAGCTGCTATTTGCTTTGCGCATCAACAAATCAATCAAAAGGATTGTAGGCAATCACCTGCCCCTTCAACTGGCTTTTATGGCATTGTACTCCCATCTTCCTGAAACTCATTCCCCTTACCCCTTAAAATGTTGAAATAAAATTCGTTTTTCAACCACATTAAATGGGCTTTTGTTTACCCAACCATGATAGATAATTCTGTTTATCAAAAGGTGAACTAAACGCCTGGGCCATGGCTCAGTGGTCCAGGCACCTTGGCTGGTAACCCAGTCTGGCAGTGTGCCGTGGGTTAAACTCCCAATCTCGACTTTGCTGCATGTCTTCCCCCCATCTCTCTCCCCATTTCCTGTCAGCCTACTGTCTGTCCCTCCATAAAAAATTTAAAATAAAGGCGAAAGCCACAAAAAAACATAAAAACAAAAAAAAGGTAAACTAAATGACAGGAAAATACATAGATCTGTCAAATAAGGGAACACAGAATACTTTATTGCCTTTACTGTTGCAACGTGGACGGATGGCGCTTAGTGTCATGTGTAGTCAGTCACCCCATAAAGGCCCATTCTGAACTAGGAAAAACCCTGAAGAGGCAACGTTACAGACCATACAACTTTATGTGGTCCACATTATAGTTTACAGTGGTAACGTGGTCATGTTTAACCGAGCATGTACTGAGAATGAGTCACAGACGGAGATGCTCTCCCACACACACACACGCACACAATCACACACAGCGTGTGCACAATCTGTCTGTCTGTGTGTGTGTGTGTGTGTGTGTGTGTGTGTGTGTGTGTGTGTGTGTGTGTGTGTGTGTGTGTGTGTGTGTGTGTGTCAGTGTGTCAGTGTGTCCTGCGTGAGGCTTCCTCAGCAGGAAGAAACAGTCACCCAGTGAGGTCCAAACAGGCCAAGCTGGATCCTGGGGTCTGGGTGAACGGGAGGCTAACACAGGAGGGAGAGGAAGCCAGGAGAGTCCAAAATAACTCTGTCCACTGTCCATCCATGACAGCCTCGGCCCTACAGGGGTCACGCATCACCCAGCATCTCTGACCGCTCCCGTCTGAGAGAGCCACAAGGGCAGCTACGGGTAACCTGGTGCCACTGCTTCAAGGTTAAAAGGTTGTTGTTGTCGCATGCACTGTTGTATAAACAGCGGTGACAACTGACAAGTGGCCTTCTTCTCAACAGTGTGACAAAAAATGTGTAGGCAACACGAGGCAAGGCAATTTTATTTGTATAGCACAGGCAAAGCATCAAGAATAATAAAAAATACAATGAGACAATGATACAATGTCATAAGCAAAATGGCAAAATAATTATAAAAGAAAAGAAAATGGCGTCTATACAACAATAGATTGTGATGCTGCTACCTGTCATGTACACTAGAGCATGTGGAAACAGCAGTGTAGGGAACTATAAACACTATGTTTTACAATGCCCAGGGACTGTACTTAGTCCTTATTGTCCCAAGATGCAACTTATTTACAGATGTTATTTAGGCTGATGCTAGGTTTAGTTTCTTCAAAGCACTAAATAGTTACGCTACTTAAGTGACCAATTTATTTATCGTTTGTCGACTAGGGTTCATGCCATTTACTCTGATCTTGCACTTGTCACTCTCAGTAAGTCTGTTAAATGTCATGATTTGTAAATTGTCCATGCAATTTGTCGTTAGTGAGTGCACTATTTGTTTAATCATAGTTTAACCACATAAACACTATATACTGTACTGAACTTTGTTGTGAATATGTATGTAAATACTAGCGAAAAAAGCAGATCTACAATGACATGCTCAGGATAAGGACACTAGGGTTCACATGGTTTAAGTATGTTGCATGTCACCCATGGGAATGACCTTCCAGAACTAATTCGCCTCACTGACTCCCTTACACGTTTTAAATCCCTATCCCTATTATTTTTCCCTGCCTTTTACTGATCTTGTGTTATCTTGATTTGGGTATTTCTTGTTTATTAC
Source organism: Electrona antarctica (assembly GCF_951216825.1). Classification (NCBI taxonomy): domain Eukaryota; kingdom Metazoa; phylum Chordata; class Actinopteri; order Myctophiformes; family Myctophidae; genus Electrona; species Electrona antarctica. The sequence continues at coordinate 23,415,848 of NC_136812.1, forward strand.
GTTTATTATGATAGATCATGTTACTTATTTGTTTTTCTATTTTTCTATTGTGAATTTTCTTGTTATTATTCCTGTGCAGCACTTTGTGGCTCATGCCTAGAAAGGTGCTATATGAATAAAGTTATTATTATTATTATTATTATTATTATTATTATTATTATTATGTAGTAGTAGTATCTTTCACGTGGCATTCGTGGTAAGTAAGTGAATCAAAAACTGATTTCAATAATACAAGCATATTTTTGACATAAAGCAATGGTCCTTTAGATAACAATTATCTGTTGTTTACTGCATGTTTCTTTTTTTCCAAGCTAAACATTTGTAGAGCCCTGTCATCATAAAGTGAAAGGTATTTGTACAGTTGTAAGTGATTGTGAAGATTGGACTACCTGGTGGCCGAGTGGTTCTCTATCAGATACCATGTTGCAGAGAAGTTCTCACTAGTGAAGTCTCCACTCATTGCTGGGAATGTCACCTCCATGTCCTTCTGGGGGACTTTGGCCCTGGAAGATGACAGAGACAGAGTGTTTGTGAGTATGTGTATTAAAACATTTAGAGCTGAGACCAGATTCTACAAAATGTCTTCTAAATCATGACAGTTTTCTTAAAAACCTATGATTCTATGTCAAAGGTTCTCAAGGACCCCAAAAATGATATGTAATTGGCCGCCGACCACCGCAAAGATTTGAGTTAAAAGAATTCGCTCTGAAATAATATATATTCAATTTAAAAAATGTGCGCCACATTGTAACGATTTTTCAAAAATATCAGATGTACAAGCTCGTAGCCCAGCACTTGGTGCCACGCTATGAGCTTGTAGATCTGCTATTTTTCAATAGCTAAAGTTTAAATGCTTAAGCCGGGGCGCCTGACGGAGGGGAAAGGAACTGGTCGGAATAACGTGTTCCTTCCACGTGCTACGTCTGGCCGGTGAAATTCCCCCGTAAGGTGAAAAGAAGCAGCTTGGACTCCTCATGCATAGAAGGAAGCATGAGGTCAGTCCACTGCCCCCCCAGGTTGGCAGAGGAAGTGTAGCGCCCAGGATTATATTAGATAATTGACACTGGGTGAAAGAATTGGTTGCAAAATCGTGGGATAAAATTTTAGATAAAGTTTAAATGCTTAAAACACCAAAAGGGTGTATTTAAACCCTTTACAGAGTCACACAATATGTAACAAGTACAAACTTTGAAGATGCTAAAATAAATATAAAGCCTGGTTTATTACATAATTAAATACCGGCGCACAATCAATCTTAAATTAAGCATAATGTGCAATTAAGCCTAATGAATGCGTGTAAGTGGATGTCTGATGAATGTGGGTTGGTTGGGTGAATACTGTGTAGTCGTGTATGTAATCATAGAGCTGTAAAGAGATGAAACATAAAAGCTGAATGTGATGCTGGTGATGAGGACTTCCAGCAGGGGTCAGTGTGTGGCCTAGTGGTGCCCTAGCGAGGAGGCCCTGGCGTGGGAAGAGCAGTGTGTGACGCCTGGGTGCCCTCGGAGGACCCAGCTCTCATTAGAGAAGTTTGATCTCTACTAATGACCCGTGGCCTACACAAACCAAACCCCCCCACCACCCACTATGCACTTACACACTCACAGAATCACATAGCACCACCATTTTATGCACATGGCGCGCGCGCACACACACACACACACACACACACACACACACACACACACACACACACACACACACACACACACACACACACACACACACACACACACACACACACACACACACACACACACACACACACACACACACACACACACACACACACACACACACACACACACACACACACACACACACACACACACACACACACACACACACACACAAACCGATTTCAATCAAAAAAAGACCGGCTGCCATGGGATAGACAAGACTTTATAACACGATAGAAAACCAAGGGTGAAAGTGCAGGATTCTTCATTAACGAAGGGTAACACCAGGGCAAATCACCAACCTCTTCTCACCTGTGATTTCATACTGTAACGAGGAGACCTGTAAGTCCCAGGGATGTAACGAATGTAACTGCATCGAAAAATCTATTTTAATTTCAAGAATCAAAGTATATTGATATGTAAACAGCAACATATCGCATTGTTTTACTTTGTATTGTATCGTATCGTTTTGCAATGCAAATAATCAGTCTCAAACCTTTTTGCAATGCAAACAATCAATTGTAGCAATACTAGTACTGCATTTAGTCATTTTATTTTGCAATTTTAAGAACAAAAAAGAAAAAGAAAAAACACCAGCACACTGTCTTCAAATGCAGGCTATCTTTATAAAGATAGCCTGATGAAGGCCGTATAGGCCTTTCACTGCATTTGAAGACACTTTTTCATGACGTCGGGCACTTGGTTGTCCCTCTCCTACGCACCTGTCACTTGTAGGTGTGCAAAAGCCTTGCTTTTTAAGAACACAAAAGAGAAAGAGTGGTTTAATTACGGTACTTTTCCATTCCATATCGCTACACTTGGTCTGTCGATATATATTATATTATACACATTATCTGTATGTGCTCATGTCAAGGTGTGGGTTTGTCCATATGTGTTATATAATGTTCAGGTATTTGCCAGAGAATCACGGTTTACTTTATATCCATAATAAATGTTTCCCTTAAAAACCTGCACTATCCACATGTTACACAGTTTTAATTTCTTTGCTAAATAGTTACTGTATCGATTTCAAATGATTGAATCGTATCGCCATCAATTAACCAATATCGTCCATGTATCGTATCGTCATATATCGTATCATATTGCTGTTGAAACGGATCGTTACAACCCTAGTAAGTACAGTAGACGAGAGAGGGAGCGTAAACAAGGAAAAGGTCTCTCGCACTCCCTAATGTAACTCACTCGTCTTCGTACCTGGCATGCCATCAAAGGCCGCACTTACACATCCCCCCCCCCCCCCGCGCGCCTGTCGTCTACTGTGCAGACAGGAAGCAGGCCACGGACACAAGCGCGGCTTTTTTACTATTCGTGCGTGGCGAATTCAGTAGGCGAGGGTGCTCTTGAATAGCCAATATTATCATTCGAGCGTCACCTGCGCAGCGGGAGATGACCGGGGAACTGGCCAGTGACATCACCACGAGGAAGTGTGTCTCTGACCAGAAAAAAGCTTCCTCTTCTCAGAGGCCTCTGAGCTGAATGACCAGCCGGTGATATCACTGTACGAATAATACGGTATGCGAGGCTGCTTCATTAGAACTGCACTTCATTGGGGGCCGGGCGGCTCTTAAACTACTCAAAACCTGAGGGAGGGTGAGGAAGCGGGTTGGGTTCATTATCATTATTGGAGCATTACGCTATTGTACCATTTGTTGTTTGTTTCCTTAAAAAAAAGCCAATGTTTATATAAAGTATTCCAGATGCCATTGTATTTATTTCATTATAACATTTCTTCTTTCTCTCCAGTAGCACTGCAACATTGACATTTAGATGCAGATGGTGTATTTGTTTATAAAAGTGTTGATTATTTTGGATTGCAGCCTGATCCTGAATGACGGATGAAGGGCACAGAGGGCAGCAGCCTGTTTAGGGGGGGACTAGTCCCTGGCCACGAGCGGTCACTTGCCCCCTGGCCCCTCTAAGCCAAACAAACATGAGACCCAGACATGCCAGAACTTAACTACACAAACTATACGTTACAGCCTGGACTCTTCGCTGCCAGGCACGTGGGAGGCCAGCACCATATTCCATCGATATAACGGAGAGAACGCATATGTGGTCGTGGTCGATGCATTATTTCTTTCCAATTCTCTCTCTCTCTCTCTCTCTCTCTCTCTCTCTCCGATTTATATACTGTAGTGTACACATTTTGTGCCGTTTCCACTCCCTATGTGCAGCGGTTTGGGGCAGCTCAGCCATCGCTGTGTTGGCATAATATTTCAAACGCCTCCACATGGGGAGAGTTTGTTTCTGTTTAGGGATGTAAACCATGACTCAATGACTAGAGCGCGTGTGTTTACGGTTGTGCGATTGCGTTGAGTGATTTTGTGTGTGTGTGTGTATATGTATGTGTGTGTGTGTGTGTGTGTGTGTGTGTGTGTGTGTGTGTGTGTGTGTGTGTGTGTGTGTGTGTGTGTGTGTGTGTGTGTGTGTGTGTGGCATTGCGCTGCGTGTAAATACACGTTCCCGCTGCGTACTTGTCTATCTCGATGCCCAGTGGGTTGCTGGGTCGCAGGGAGAGGGGGGAGATGCCTTTGTTGCGGTCCGTCCTCATGTCGAGGTAGTTCATCTCGTCCACCCACACAGCCGACTGGTCCAGGATACCTGTGGGACAGAGCAGGGCCACGGGCACAGCCCACATCACTCACATCCTGCAACACATCCCAGATGTCTGCATGCACGCACCAGCATTGTGTAAACACACACACTCCCTGGGACATGCACGAACAAAGACTGAGGCAGCGGGGGAAGCAGAATAGAGGGGGTTCATGTTGGTAGCCACAATTTCCCGCTACATCTTATTAACCCGACTATATGTGCAATGTACAGTGGAGAATTTACGCCCGATTTATATCTGGTTGCACGCCTTGTATAACGCAACGGGATTAGCAGATCTACTAGCTCACAACATGTCACATTGTGAGCTTGTGGAGCATATACATCTGCTTGCAGATAGTATAAATCAGTCATTTTGGTAGTGGTTCTCAACCTTTTCAGGTTGTGACCCCCCAAAATAATCCTATTTGAACTGGGAAGTTTGGGAACCCCCCCTCCTGTGGGTACCCGACCCACAGGCTGAGAACCACTGCCTTATGGCACAGATCTGAGTGCCGTGGTCCAGGGTCTTATGGCACAGATGTGAGTGCCGTGGTCCAGGGTCTTACCGATCTTCTCCTGCCGGAGCAGCTTGAAGGACACCGTGGAGGTGCCGTGGCCTCCAGACTTGGTGGTGACGATGATCTCTCCCTTGTCGTCCTTGGCAGGGCCCACGCGGCACACTATCTTGCTGGCCGACATCCACTCTGCCGTCAGCAGGCAGTTGTGGCCACAGATGGACAGGCCTGAGAGTGGAGAGAGAAGAGGGTCAAGAGACTAAAACCTGGCATGTGGACACACGGTGAAAGGACAAAATAAACAGGCTGGAGTTGCCATAAACACAAAGGACAATTATGGAGACAAGAGGCTACCACTTGTTTTATGAGTGAATTGGTGTCAAGCCGTCACTGGACGTATAGGGAGGGGTTGTGGGGTCACGGTGGGCGTGGGTGGCCCCCGACCCTCGTCCTCTCACTCAGCCCCATCAACGTTTCAGCAGCGCTAACCGCTAACGCTTGTCACTTCAGTCCTAAGTGGCTCATTACTGACACACCGAGTGCCCGTCTGTATGTACGCTGTACGTCTGTCATCCACCTTTCTTTAAGACCCTCTTGAAACCGCTTTAGGCACTAGAAGACAATGTTTAACCACTTAAGCCCTTATTTCATACGTACAATAATAGTGAAAATAGCTCATCTACAAGCGTATAGTGACATTTGTTTTGCCTATACTGACATGGCCAAAACAGGGATACCGTAACCAGGTTGAGTGGTTAAGAAGTGGCTAGGAGAAAACCAGTGAGGTGCTCCCGGGAGCTTGTACAATAGGGTTGTAAGGTCTTGTAAATAGAAGCCTTCACGCCTGTACAATCAAACATAAAAAGCCTGCATGGCCTGATCAACAAATAGTCCATAAAACCGTGAATAATATGGCCATTAGAGCCCATTTCCTGCCTCTGTTCTCCACCAGCCACTTTGTACTTTAAACACATACGTTTACACACACACACACACACACACACAGACACAAATTTGTGCATATCTAATTGGCTAATTCCAGACCCTGGGGACATTCATGGTCAGAAATAGACCTGTATCACAGGCGAGGATACGGCTTGCCAAGTATGGAACACTCAAGAGACTGTGAGAGAGAGAGAGAGAGCGAGCGAGAGAGCGAGAGAGAGAGAGAGAGAGAGAACCAAGCTCTGGATTGGAATGATCCTCCTCTCTTCACTCAAGCCAGAGGGTATGTGAGGGAAAATATCCACACAGAACAGTGTACGGTCGAAGCCTATAATGGGAACAAGACGGGAATATTCCATCTGTGTGGCTTCATGGAATAAAACAAAAACAAAAGGAAATATATAATTATTTTCTCATTGTGTGCGTTAATTCATGTTCAATCTCAAGACAATCAATCCAGTCATGGTCATAGTATTGTCAGCATCGACAAATCCAACTGTGTGTGAGAGACAGGTACACCCAAACAGTGGGTCGGGTCGGGACCATCTTTGGGTCGCAGACCAATTTGTTAGGATTGCGAGTAAATATCACGTTTTATCCGTTTCCTAGATTTGGAAAATGATATATTTTCACCAATGAAAAACAATTCCAAATTTTTTCCACAATTATTTAAAACAAATAAAAACTAATAATTTCCATAAATAAATGTGATTTTTTTTCAAGATGTAGTGAAAATACCAGATCTACAAGCTCATAGCACGCCGCGAAGCTCTGCCTTGTGAGCTTGTAAATCTACAATTTCACTATGGGTATCAGACAAACTAATTTCTCTTTTTGGTCTTGAGCTAAAAAGGTTGGGAACCACAGGCATATAGTAGATCTACAAGCTCCGAGTTTGTAGTGCGGGCATTGTCAGTGAGTGACACAGTCGACACAGGCAAAATATTGCACACCGAGTCCGACAGGCACAAAGACACAGAGTCTACACACATCGAGTCCAACAGACAACAATATTTTAAAATGAACACGGTCTTCTCTACGACTTCCTGCATACCTACTCCGAAATTGCTGTCCGAAAGTCAGTGTGATGGCGTGTAATTTTTATTTTTTCTTTGTTTTTGGCTTTTCTGCCTTTAATGATAGATACAAGTGAAGAATGACAGGAAAGAGGGAGAGAGAGACAGGGAGAGACGGCGTGGAAACCAGTTTGATTCCTGCTTTTTTGTTTTTAGATGCATTCAAAACTGATTGAACACATTTTTAAATTCTCATCAGATTCTGTGTGCAAGGGCCTTTAATTGGGAGGGCATCAGAAGACAGAGGGTCCCATTACACCAAAATAAAATAATATGTTATGTTACAAATATAATATTAATGCTGCTAGAGCTGTGTACAGTCTTTAACCCATTTTGACCTGACGTCGAAATTAAAAAAAAGTCTTCTGAAAGAATATATATTCCAAGATTTGTGCCGCATTTTCACGATTTTTCAAAAATAGCTAAAGTACAACATAATGCTTAGTTAAAACACCAAATGGGGTTCCCGTCCAGAATGGGTTAAGTTGCTTTTTATAACATTGGGCCTTTTTCTTTCTCCCAACAATATTAACTGTTTTAGTTTTCATTGGTCATGACTGTGAAATTGTGTTATATTCATATTTATAAGGTTTTTTTTATATTTATCACTGATAGTTAAATAAGAATTAGTAATAAAATAATTAGTAAAGCAGCATGTTTCCCCTATCCCCTTAGTTTCCTGTCTCTCTGGTCTACACTATAAAACAATGCAGAAAGAGAAAGAAATAACAAATAAATGCATAAAATATTTAGGTATAGCACTTTATATATATATATATATATATATATGTATATATATATACACACATATGTGTGTGTGTGTGTGTGTGTGTGTGTGTGTGTGTGTGTGTGTGTGTGTGTGTGTGTGTGTGTGTGTGTGTGTAGATTATACCGTTTACGTACAAGCAAAGATTTTTTTTAAATAAGCAAAACGTCCAGCAGTGTGATTTATTTACGAAACTTATGTCAGCAAAGTTCTTTTGAACAATATACTGTATTATGATAAGGATATTTTATTGTCATTTCAGATGTTATTATGTGAAGGGAACGAAAATGAGGTAGTCTGTTTCTGGTGCTGCTTATACAGTAGTCATACAACTGAGAAAAACAACAAAAACACAAATAAATAAAGCTGTTTTGTCTTTTAAATGGTATTAGTGTTATATAAATATGAGGTATTATATATTTAGATTATAGAATTAAATAATTAAAAAGTACAATGTAAAGAAAATACTGGAAAAATAAAATAAAATCCATAATAAAATATAGCTAAATAGAACACTACAGAGACATATTGAATTACATTCTTAATACACTTAACATTCTTCTAGTTCAAACCTGTATGTAACCTGTAAAATTATAATGTGAAAATCTTCATTATGCTAATATCTACTCAGTTTAGATACACTCCACAGTGTTACAAAAAAAAACATTTTCATTTGTAATTCTTATCACAAGCAGACACAAAATAAAGAAGGGCCCCTGTCCGATTATGTATCAGCTAAACACAAACAAACTGTAGTGTAAACCAGTCTAATTTTAACCATGTGGACTCTATGGCTTATTGCTGTGAGTTTGACTGATGTTATATAATATCCCTGATACTTGAACAGAACAAACAAATAACTCGATGTCTCTCCTTCAGTCACTCAGCAGCAACAGTAGACACACAAAACAAAATGTGAATCTGTCGCTTAAAATACAAATGTAAATCAATTGCACGATGATCGCTTGCATTATCTATATCCAAATACCACAACATACTGATACTAAGAACATAATTAGGACCTGTCACACCCACTGAGCTGCAAAAATAAAGGAAAAGGACAAATACATACAGTAGAAATAGGCCAGTTATAAACACGGGGCTTTTCTTTTAAAATAAATATAACCGTGCATCTTAAAAAAGCAATATGGCAGTTTGCATTAAACAAGTGTGTGTGTGTGTGTGTGTGTGTGTGTGTGTGTGTGTGTGTGTGTGCGTGCGTGCGTGCGTGCGTGCGGTCACTAAGTTGATTGATTATATTACCGACGAGGTCTGCGGGGCCGCTGCCCAGGTTTTCCCCGCGGATGGTGACTTTGGTCCAGGCCGTGCCCTCATTGGGCGAGATGCCCGTGACCAGGGGGGGTGGACGAGCACGAGACATGGTGTCCTATAAGGCCAGCAGGAAGACAGGAATGCCCAGCTCCGTTAAGCTGGGAAGAGACAGAAATACACAACAGGAAGAAGTCATTAATTAACACAAAGCTAGCACATCAGCAATGAAGACCTACAGTACAGTGTATGCATGGAATATGAGGAAGTATCAGAATAAATATTATTAGTAAGTCATAACTCTGCAAAGGACAGGCATAGCAGCATCGTCAAAGGAGGCAGAAACTATTAGTCGTTTAGGCTGCAGTCGATTATCTTCTTATCGATTTATTGGCTAATTATTTAATTAGCCAATCTATTAACAGCTGCACCCCTAATTAGTGTGTTATATAAATGTCCTTTAGCGGTGTAGTGGTGTCCTTGAGTGTAGTTTTCTACTACCCTCACAAGGTCTTCAGGTCTATTTGCTTTTTGGACACAGCAGTTTTTCAATCCCAAGACTTCCCATCTGCTTTCATGATGCTCAATTAGCTGCCAGAGTTGATTGCAATTGCAAATGAACCTACGAGCCCCAGCATGAAAAATGTATTACAAAAATCCCGGCATTTGGCTGGCTGGTGTGGCTATAGTGTTAATTTCCCCCACCCTGAAGGTCTTCCAACAATACACTGCGGTGGTTATCTCTCAGATAATAGGGAAAATAGAGCCAGGAGCCAAGTATGAAGGAGCAGGGAGACACAGGGAGAGAAGAGGAAGAATGTAAACCTCACGGTGAAGGATAAATAAACCTGGCCTCCCTCAATCATTTCCACATAAGCCTACACACTACAACACAGAGTGACCATGGTGCCTTTAAGGTACCAGCACAGAGAGAGAGAGAGAGAGAGAGAGAGCGGCCCATGTAGATCAGTCCAAGTGTAGGTCTGAGTAAGGGAAGAGAGACACACAACAATTTAACTGAGCTACGGCCAATTTATATTAAAAAAAAAAAAAAAGATAAAAAGAAAAATGAAATCCTAAAAGGATGTATTTCACCAGCGCAGATGTTTGCTAATAAATTACTGCCAGGTCTTGCTAGGGCTGACCAAACTACAGCCTCCGCAGCAGCTCTCCTGCCACGCGGCCAAAACACGTTCTCCGCAAACAATGCGGGCGTTCACACAGATTGGACCTGACACAAGTTCAGCACGGTGTCAGTGACGTCCGCACATGCCTCGCTGCTCCATCATCTGATCACTAGAAGTGTAGACTTTACCAATTACACCCTATACATTTAGTTGACCGTAGTCCACCATGTCTCTATACTAGGCCCCCTCCTATTCTCTCACACAACACTAAATATCTTTGTGAGCTTGCAGATCTACTACTTTCGCTGAGTGTTCACCCCAGAAAAGGGACGCTATAGGGGTTCAAGAAGTTTTAAGACCAAAAGAAAGAGGTAGTATAGTATAAACAGAAAAGCAGAGCCCACACTCCCCAAGAATGTCAAATAGTCAAACTAAAATGACTATCATTACCTTCTTCAGGTCTATTTTTCGAAATAACAGCACTCTTGATTGTGCAGGATATTTAATACATTCATATGTGGTTACACTACAGTGCATCGCCGAGCAGCTCGACGGTGGGAGACACCAGGTGTTCCACACAGGCGGAACCGTCCTGGGTGGGAGGGTGTTTGGGGGGGCTGATCCGACACTGGCTCTCCACGTAGTACCCCATAACGTCCACGAGAGATGGGGCGATAACTCCCGGGGAGGGGAGGCAGTGGGGTGGGGGGTTAACTTATGCAGCCCCCCCACGCCGCCGCACAGTGCTTGTTAGGAGGAAACGGAGGGGCGGCGGTTGTGACATGGAGAAGATAAGAGGTTAACAGGCCTGAAACGAGTGCTCGCTCTGTCCTTCATCAATCCCATATGTTTGGAGTGGGAGCGAGTTAGAGGGCGGGGCTCTTATTTTGTAGAGAGAGAGCATTCTAACTGCAACCGGTATGTTTCCAAGAGTGTTTCTAGTTGCCCCCCCCCAAAAAAAAACACACACACAAAAAAATCTTGAAAATACACGTGCACAAACACAAATAGCACTGCCTATACATGCACGCCACACACACACACACACACACACACACACACACACACACACACACACACACACACACACACACACACACACACACACACACACACACACACACACACACACACACACACACACACACACACACACACACACACACACACACACACACACACACACACACACACACACACACACACAGCGAGGCTGGGCAGAATGACAGCTCAGCGAGGTTTGCGTGCGAGGGGCCCGAACTGGCGCTGTGTGGTCTATGCGAGTGTGTGGAAGGATCTGCGGAGAGGTCTGGGCAGTGTGTGTGTGTGTGTGTGTGTGTGTGTGTGTGTGTGTGTGTGTGTGTGTGTGTGTGTGTATATATGTGTGTATATGTGTGTGCGTGTGGTCTGGGTGTGTGGTCTCTGGCGCGGGCCTGGGGAGAGCCTGCTGACGGCTGGGATGAGAAAAGAGCCGCTGTGTTTACTTTACTCTGGGGGCTGTGCATGGACACGGGAACACTGCCCAGATCCCTCTCTGTAACACACGTACACATGCACACACACGCACACACCACACACACAGTCGTACACATGCACACACAGTCGTACACATGCACACACTGACACACACACACACACATGACCACGCACACAGAGCAAAAAGCGTAAGCCTTACATCACACAACATAAGGAATACCCTGCAATAGAGAGGTAACAATTAATTACCTTACAGCCCAACGGAGCCCTGGGCCTATTTCTCCCCATATTTATCATAAACATATTTCTGATGTTCCAACTGGAAGTGTGATAGATTTTGTATAGTCATAGGACATGGTGTGTTCACCCTCTAGGTGGCATCAGAGGATCCCCTTAAGTTCATATGCTACTTGTTTCCATCAGATGACTAGTGTGTTTTATTGTTTAGTGACCTAAGGATTTTGTAGGTTACATCAAAGTAATGCTGCAAACAGCAATATCAACAGCTGTGCTGAAAGGATGAATGGATGGTAGATGTCATAAATGCAGGTATGATAGGAACACTGCAAGGTAATTTAATTCTCGATTATAAATACAGTAATAGTTGTTTTGTTACTTTTGTTCTTGCATGGATTTATTAGGATGTGTTAAATGTTTTCTCCGGTCACTTATTCACACTCTTTATGGTCAATTCAGTTAAGACTTTTCAATTACAATATTAGTAGACCGACAAATTAGACTATTGCCAAAGCATTTAAAAATGCATTCAATTTAATGTATTTTTGACATGTATACTATATTAATACAGAAATGATCTCATTAAACACATGGATTGTTGGCTTAGTTGTATTTATAATAAATGCTGTGTCAAATGATTGATCAGTTCTGTCATTGTTTGTCATCTTTTGTCGTCTTTCTACGTTGTTTCTCTCTCCATTTCTCTCTCCCTGGATCGTTCTCTCTCTCTCTCTCTGGTCTTCCTCTCATAATTGGCAAGTTTGTTTTCCTTGGAGGCTGACTAATAAACAGTGGGACCGCCTCTACTCTGTGCGGCGGTAGCCGTGGACCTCTTAAAATCTGGGCACTTCTTAGCGAGCGTGGCTAACAAGCTTTGTACGGCGATGGGTTGCATGGCTGTACAGAATGCCTCCATTCATCTAACACCTAAACAATGCCACGGAAGCTAATGTAAACCACTGCAGTTTCACATACCAAAACATACACCAAGAAATTGCCCCATGGGGTCTAGTCTAGACGGTGGCGACAATGGATTATTAAGGCATTAACTATTTTTTAAAAATATATATAATTTCAAAAGAGCCAAATGTCGAAACGTCGATACAATGTCAGCCTGATTTGTAACATGCTGTTAGACAACTTGAGACAAGTCTGCTCAACTCAGAGTTCTTGCTGATAATGACATGAGTTCCAGGTTAGGCCTGTGTGGTTGATTTTCCCCTGCTGTGGAGGTTAATGCAGGGAACGTGGTGTGGCGGGGCTGAGACAGGAGGTGGTAGCACATACAGCAGGAGGTTGACTTCACACAGCTCAAGAGATTTATCTGCCCACTCATCTGCAAGTACTAAACTTCACTCCTATGCTGCATGTACGTAGTGTCCTCTCCCCCCCAAAACCCTGCCGGAGGAGGTCAATGAATGACAGAATACAAGAGGGACGGGAGTGTTCAACTTTACGGCTCCGATGAGAGACACTGAGCTGGGCCAAACATGGATTTACCAACATTTGAAATGTGACTTGAGCAGACCAAAGGTGAACTTCATCCACATGACCTGCTACGACAACACTTGGCAGTGTGTCCATCCTATGAATGAGGCGTTCATGACTTAGATCATAGGCCCCCCTCCGTCTCTGACTAACATGTGGCAGTGATTGGCAGATCTGTGTGTGTGTGTGTGTGTGTGTGTGTGTGTGTGTGTGTGTGTGTGTGTGTGTGTGTGTGTGTGTGTGTGTGTGTGTGTGTGTGTGTGTGTGTGTGTGTGTGTGTGTGTGTGCGTGTGTGTGTGTGTGTGTGTGTGTGAGAGTGTGTGAGAGAGAGAGAGAGAGAGAGAGAGAGAGAGATGGCCCGAGTGGGCACAAAGGGACTCTTTCAGACAACTCATCACCCCCCTGCACCCCCACCTACATGTCTCCAACTCTCCATCAGTGCAGCTAACGTACCCCCATGCTAACCATCGCACTCAGTGCCCCCCCCCCCCCCCCCCCCCCAAACATTACACAAACACCAGATTCCTTCAAAGATCTCCCCCTCTCCACACTGAATGCACAGAGCCGGCCAAACATCACCTGGCCTGATCACACGGCCGTGCGGGGCACAGCTTCAAACAATCCCCTCCTCAGTGCTGCCTCACACCCAGGTCAGCACTCGCAGCAGAGAGCTGCTCTTCACTGTAGAAACTTGAAATGGCAAAAACGGTCCCACGTGTTTTGTCAATAACGTAATCTCTCTGTGAAGACTGAGACCATACAAAGTAAAAATTTGCTAATTTGCCCATTTATAACAGTTGTAACCAAATGGACCCATAAAAACAGATACACTTTTGTACACTGACACTCTAATACTAAATAATACTGACGATTAGGATTAAATTAACTGAGGAAATATCGTGTTGATTTTTACATGCAAACAGACGCTGACGAATAACAATCTCAGTCAAAGGACGAATGATTTTCTATGTTTCAGAGCGGACACTGCAACCGCTGGACAGTCACTCATCTCTTCCAACATGACTCAGCATTTCCTCTCTGAGCATCCAGTCTCAACATGGGGTTGTCGGAGTGTCTGTCCAGAGAGACAGAGTGGGAGAAAGAGAGGGGGTGTGGGGGAAGAGAGAGAGAGAGAGAGAGAGAGAGAGAGAGAGAGAGAGAGAGAGAGAGAGAGAGAGATTGTCTGCCTCTGGCTCGCTCTCCGTTACCGCCTGTACTCGGGGTTTGTTATCCTTGGGCCTGGGCTGTTTGTCTGTTTGTTGGTCTCGAATTGCATTTCAGATTTGGGCGTGCATGCACTGATTTCTCATTTTAGAATCCTGGAACAATAAACAGATCTATGGCGTTTAGGCCCATGAATGCAGGCAGATGTTTTCAGTGGGCTTAGCGACTGGAGACAGGCAGCTCTGCTGAATGACATGGCAAATAGAGACGAGGGGATTAAGCCTTCATAACCCGTGCTGGGTCGCCACCACTACCTCTGCTCTGCTTTGCATAGGAAAACACATCAACAGCGTGAGAACCATACTCACAGGAGCCCACAAACTAGAATAAATTACAAAAACACTGTTGCCTAAAAGACAAATAAAGCTTCACTAATTTGCAATTTCATACCCAACTGAAAAACAATGGTAAGAAGTAAGAAGTACAGTAAATATATGTTAGTACTTGAGCCTTTTTATGAGCCACTGTTACCCTTTCAAACTCTGTCTGTCTGTCGCCACATCAACGTGTGGTCCATCTAGGTCTGTGGTCTGACTGGGTCATGGAAACGGGACTGTGAAAACCAGTGGTCCAGCAAGCCTGTCAGCAGGGTGGGTGGGTGGGTGGGGGCTACCAGGTGGGAGAGGGAGAGAGTGGGAAACATGGACAGGGGTGAGAGAGAAGTGCCACTTCACAAACAAGGCAGGGCCCTGACCGCCCCCGTCGCTCGGCTCACCCCGGGCTCCACCACGGAGCGGTGCCGCTGAGAAAGAGCCACGAAAATATAACCCCACTGCATTCCACCAAAACAAACAAGCAGGGCCACCCAAATTTTCCAATTAGAGCCCTGTGAGGGGGTGGAGGTGGGGGCAGGAAATGGCCTTGTGTAGCCTTAAGTCCCCCCTTCCCCCAGCGGAGGGGTACACTGTCAGTCAGAGAGAGGCGGAGGACGGGGAACGTTTGGACGAGGGTGGAGGTATTAGGACTCGAGAGGCGCTCGCACACGGGACTCGTCATTGGTCCGAATGACGGCTCAATGACAGCTTGATCTGGGGGACGCCGTACCCGCCTACTTGTCAATCAATTCCTCTCGCGCACTCACATAATCAATCAGTTAAACAAACACACATGCTAAGGTGGTGTTTTCACCAAAAAGGCCTAATTAAAGAAAGCTTGCTACAACAATATTTGACAAAGGCACACAGGAGCTGGAGTGCTAGGGCTTTAGTCTGTGTTCTGTTCAAAAACATTACACTTAAGAAGCCCAACACAGAGAAGTGATCGTGGTAATATTAGACTTGTTGACAGTGACTAACACTAGTCCACCACTGTGTGATAACAGGCAAGGGTTTTAGTTCTATTAAATACCTAGTATTTTAAGCTTTGGGTCTACTGGGAAATAGCTGTATCTGCACTTGCTCTAACTAAGACCACAGCTGAAACGGTGCTCTGTTCATCTCATGCACTGTCTGTGTTTCATTCCCACGCAGGGTAATGGTTTATGCCCCCATATTAACACACACATCCAAACATGAGACACACAGCGTGAATTGTACTGTATGTGTACTCTGACCGGTAACCGGAATGCTCACCCAAAAACACAGGCATTTTTTACTGAGGTTAAGTTTAGGAATAAGAGTAGCTTTAAGGGCCTTGCAAACGGGGAGCAATAAAGCTCCCCGCATATAGTTAATTTCCAATGAGACCTGCATTTTTGCTCGGAGAAGTCGCGGTGCGACAACGCAAGCGTATTTACGTGAGCGCGGTCCCGTGAATTTGTTGCGTGCGTGCTCATTACGTGCACACGCCCGCGACTCACCAGACCTGGATTCTGTTTAGGTTTTTTTCAACAGACCTGGAGGAGACAGAATCAGATCTTTCTAAAGTTTCTGCACTGAAACAGAGTTTGTGGGAGAATGTAAAGGATGCCATGAGCAAGTTATACATAACAGTATGAGCAACTGGCCCATCCTGATCCTTTCCATTTTGTTTTTTTGGTGGGCAGGGGGGAGATTTTAATCAGGCAAATTTTAAAAGAGGCATAAAAGAGGCAAAAGGAATGTATGGAAAAAGGCTGGCAAATCACTTTAATGACAACAAGGACACTCTGCGACTGTGGCAGGGGTTCCACACAGTAACAGGCTACAAGACTGCTTCGCAGCCAGTACAACATTCTTGGGAGTACTGCTGACAGACAACCTGGCCCCGAGCAGCAACACCACTGCCATCACATAAAAGGCAGAGCAGCATCTCTACCCCCTCCGTCAGCTGAAGAGAGTTGAGCTTCCTATTCCAGCCCTGACCATGTTCTACAGAGGGGTACCCGAATTTCACCTACTGTTTTACCTCCTGGTACGGTAGCAACACAGCTGATGAGCTGATGAGAGAAAACAACTCTCCCTTATGCCGTCTGGGAAGCGATACAGGAGCATCAGTGCCAGGACGGAAAGGATGCGGAACAGTTTCTTTCCACAGGCAATCAGACTTAAATTTGAATTCCAGTCTCCCTAGTAGATTGTACATTAACTTGGGGAGGTATTCCTTTTCCTATGCATAAAAAAAAATAGATGACACGAACTCTACAATCTACAAATCAAGTCTTTTTTTGCACTAGATATTCTATTCGGTAACACTTTATATTAAGGTCGTCTTTATAATGCATTATAAGATCATTTATAATGCATTATAATGTGCTTATAAGGCATTATAACACTCGTTATAAATGTTTGTAATCACAAGTTAACAACTTATAACCACATTTATAACATATTATAAGTGCTGGTCATAATGCATTATTATGCTCAGTGGAACATCACATTATAACTATTATAACTTAGGTGGTTATAAAGGCACATAGAGAAGTGCTGTAATGTCTGTGTCATAATGCATTATAACCAATGTGTATTAAATTGAATAATGTCTTATAAACATCAATAATATGATATAGCAGGACTTTGAGACTTTTAAGTAAAGTGGCAACATTCTTTAATTATTAGCAGTTGTATCATTTTATAATACCCTATAGCATGACTTTGTGACCTTTAAGTAAAGTGACAAAACTTTGTATAATATGCTATCGCATATTATTGATGTTTATAAGACATTATTCCATTTAATAAACACATTGGTCATAATGCATTATGACACAGACATTACAGCACTTCTCTATGTGCCTTTATAACCACCTAAATTATAATAGTTATAATGTGCTGTTCCACTGAGCATAATGATGCATTATGACCAGCACTTATATAAACGTGGTTATAAGTTGTTATACATGATTATAAACACACAGACTAGTTGCTACTATTGCTAGTATCATATACTGTATATATTTTGCTTTCATATCAGACTTTCATACACAGTGACTGAACTACATCATCCACTCAAAACCTGGTAGCAATATTAGATGACAGCTGACCAATTGAAATTCAATTTATGCCCATTGCCCACTGCTCAGAACACACAACCCGAACAAGACGCACAGGAACGTTGTACGTATAATGACAGCTCCATTTTCTCTGTATGAACGAGAAGCTCTCTCAGCTAGGGGGTCTCGCCATGTAACGCCAAAGTATTCATACTAACACCGCGACCGCGTTTCCGAGACACAAATGCACGGATATTATTTACTTTCGCTGGGGAAAGGATGGTATATAATGGCAGCTGCTATAGTTAGCAGATAGCACATTAGCTTGTGAGCTGTCTTGGCATCACATTATATATAACCGTTGTGTCTATAAACATGGCTAAGGTTAATTACATCTAAGGAGAAAGTGACAGCTGCCTCCAAACAACACACAAGAGTCTGGAGAGAGGAGACACTGCAGCAGCATTGCCATTGTTGACATTTTTGACAGCTACCGCTAGCTAGGCTAATCTGTGTTAGCATGTCCTCAGAGAACTGAAACGACAGTTAAATTGGAACAATAAAACGACAGTAATCTCACCTCTCTCTGGGCAAACGCGCTGACTTTATTGTATAATTACTTTTAAAGACATTACAGAAAATGATAACTTACCGTTTTAAAAAGCGACTACTGAAATTCAGCTTCACAGCCTTCCCCAGCACTGTTCTTTTGGCAAATCTAAGTGAGCAAATATAAGACTTCCGGGGCACGATCTCTTCAAAATAAGAGTACCCTCAGTCTAGAGTATTGAAAAAAAGATTAATTTGCACATTAAAACTATAAATTAAGCATTTAAACGATGCTATAGGACACACATTATGTTTCTGTGTAAAAATAAGTAATAAGTAATGTTTCTGTGTAAAGATAAGTAATTAAAAAGTTATCTAAATGGATAAATGCTATTCACTGGAGAGCATGGACTTTATAAAGTGGACGCTGGACAAAAATCCCTGCTATGTTTCGACTAGTGTGACATACGCACGCGTCCGGGGAGACCTCCTCTACAACACCACACTGTCCGCAAAGCAGCAGAGGTGTAAAACAAAAATTGGCACCAGGTCACAGGTAAAAAAACTTCCCATTTCCAGACTACAGTGGACTAAAGTGGACACTGGACAAAAATCCCTGCTATGTTTCGACTAGTGTGACATACGCACGCGTCCGGGGAGACCTCCTCTACAACACCACACTGTCCGCTAAGCAGCAAGAGGTGTAAAACAAAAATTGGCACCAGGTCACAGGTAAAAAAACATAAAAAAACTTCCCATTTCCAGACTACAGTGGACTAAAGTGGACGCTGGACAAAAATCCCTGCTATGTTTCGACTAGTGTGACATATGCACGCATCCGGGGAGACCTCCTCTACAACACCACACTGTCCGCTAAGCAGCAGAGGTGTAAAACAAAAATTGGCACCAGGTCAGATGTAAAAAAACTTAAAAAAACTTCCCATTTCCAGACTACAGTGGACTAAAGTGGACACTGGACAAAAATCCCTGCTATGTTTCGACTAGTGTGACATACGCACGCGTCCGGGGAGACCTCCTCTACAACACCACACTGTCCGCAAAGCAGCAGAGGTGTAAAACAAAAATTGGCACCAGGTCACAGGTAAAAAAACTTCCCATTTCCAGACTACAGTGGACTAAAGTGGACACTGGACAAAAATCCCTGCTATGTTTCGACTAGTGTGACATACGCACGCGTCCGGGGAGACCTCCTCTACAACACCACACTGTCCGCTAAGCAGCAGAGGTGTAAAACAAAAATTGGCACCAGGTCACAGGTAAAAAAACATAAAAAAACTTCCCATTTCCAGACTACAGTGGACTAAAGTGGACGCTGGACAAAAATCCCTGCTATGTTTCGACTAGTGTGACATATGCACGCATCCGGGGAGACCTCCTCTACAACACCACACTGTCCGCTAAGCAGCAGAGGTGTAAAACAAAAATTGGCACCAGGTCAGATGTAAAAAAACTTAAAAAAACTTCCCATTTCCAGACTACAGTGGACTAAAGTGGACGCTGGACAAAAATCCCTGCTATGTTTCGACTAGTGTGACATATGCACGCGTCCGGGGAGACCTCCTCTACAACACCACACTGTCCGCAAAGCAGCAGAGGTGTAAAACAAAAATTGGCACCAGGTCACAGGTAAAAAAACTTCCCATTTCCAGACTACAGTGGACTAAAGTGGACACTGGACAAAAATCCCTGCTATGTTTCGACTAGTGTGACATACGCACGCGTCCGGGGAGACCTCCTCTACAACACCACACTGTCCGCTAAGCAGCAGAGGTGTAAAACAAAAATTGGCACCAGGTCACAGGTAAAAAAACATAAAAAAACTTCCCATTTCCAGACTACAGTGGACTAAAGTGGACGCTGGACAAAAATCCCTGCTATGTTTCGACTAGTGTGACATATGCAGGCGTCCGGGGAGACCTCCTCTACAACACCACACTGTCCGCTAAGCAGCAGAGGTGTAAAACAAAAATTGGCACCAGGTCAGATGTAAAAAAACTTAAAAAAACTTCCCATTTCCAGACTACAGTGGACTAAAGTGGACGCTGGACAAAAATCCCTGCTATGTTTCGACTAGTGTGACATACGCACGCGTCCGGGGAGACCTCCTCTACAACACCACACTGTCCGCTAAGCAGCAGAGGTGTAAAACAAAAATTGGCACCAGGTCAGATGTAAAAAAAACTTCCCATTTCCAGACTACAGTGTGCATGCATGCCGTTAACAACTTGTCAAACCCTAAAAGCCCTAATTTAGAGCTATCAATGTTTCACTATGACTGTTAATGGTCGATCTACATAGTACTTCACAGTAGTTAAGTACTACCATTACCATTCATGCAGACATTAGTGTTCCAACACCAGTAATTACAATGTCTGTTGTTACATTTTTGTTTTACACCTCTGCTGCTTAGCGGACAGTGTGGTGTTGTAGAGGAGGTCTCCCCGGACGCGTGCGTATGTCACACTAGTCGAAACATAGCAGGGATTTTTGTCCAGCGTCCACTTTAGTCCACTGTAGTCTGGAAATGGGAAGTTTTTTTATGTTTTTTTACCTGTGACCTGGTGCCAATTTTTGTTTTACACCTCTGCTGCTTAGCGGACAGTGTGGTGTTGTAGAGGAGGTCTCCCCGGACGCGTGCGTATGTCACACTAGTCGAAACATAGCAGGGATTTTTGTCCAGTGTCCACTTTAGTCCACTGTAGTCTGGAAATGGGAAGTTTTTTTACCTGTGACCTGGTGCCAATTTTTGTTTTACACCTCTGCTGCTTAGCGGACAGTGTGGTGTTGTAGAGGAGGTCTCCCCGGACGCGTGCATATGTCACACTAGTCGAAACATAGCAGGGATTTTTGTCCAGTGTAGTCTGGAAATGGGAAGTTTTTTTAAGTTTTTTTACATCTGACCTGGTGCCAATTTTTGTTTTACACCTCTGCTGCTTAGCGGACAGTGTGGTGTTGTAGAGGAGGTCTCCCCGGATGCGTGCATATGTCACACTAGTCGAAACATAGCAGGGATTTTTGTCCAGCGTCCACTTTAGTCCACTGTAGTCTGGAAATGGGAAGTTTTTTTTATGTTTTTTTACCTGTGACCTGGTGCCAATTTTTGTTTTACACCTCTGCTGCTTAGCGGACAGTGTGGTGTTGTAGAGGAGGTCTCCCCGGACGCGTGCGTATGTCACACTAGTCGAAACATAGCAGGGATTTTTGTCCAGCGTCCACTTTAGTCCACTGTAGTCTGGAAATGGGAAGTTTTTTTATGTTTTTTTACCTGTGACCTGGTGCCAATTTTTGTTTTACACCTCTGCTGCTTAGCGGACAGTGTGGTGTTGTAGAGGAGGTCTCCCCGGACGCGTGCATATGTCACACTAGTCGAAACATAGCAGGGATTTTTGTCCAGTGTCCACTTTAGTCCACTGTAGTCTGGAAATGGGAAGTTTTTTTAAGTTTTTTTACATCTGACCTGGTGCCAATTTTTGTTTTACACCTCTGCTGCTTAGCGGACAGTGTGGTGTTGTAGAGGAGGTCTCCCCGGACGCCTGCATATGTCACACTAGTCGAAACATAGCAGGGATTTTTGTCCAGCGTCCACTTTAGTCCACTGTAGTCTGGAAATGGGAAGTTTTTTTATGTTTTTTTACCTGTGACCTGGTGCCAATTTTTGTTTTACACCTCTGCTGCTTAGCGGACAGTGTGGTGTTGTAGAGGAGGTCTCCCCGGACGCGTGCATATGTCACACTAGTCGAAACATAGCAGGGATTTTGTCCAGCATCCACTTTATTAAGTCCATGCACTCCAGTGAATGGACTTGGGCACTCCAGTGCATGGACTTGGGCATTTATCCATTTAGATAACTTTTTTACGTTATTTAATTACTTATTTTTACACAGAAACATAATGTGTGTCTTCACAATAACTGTAATGTAATAACAATACTAATAATGTAATGTAATAATTATTTAATTAACCACGCTTTTATTCTGAAAGCAACCGGATGTCTTAAATTTGCTAGCTCTCTGGCAGGAAGTTCTAGATTTGCCAAAAGAACGGAGCCGGATTCCCCTGCTTCCTCTATAAACTTCCGGTAGTCAAAGCCTCCCACCCAGTCCCATGACCCAGTCCCAAAAGAATCCACTCCCCTCCCTCGCCCTGCCTGCCATTCAGCCCAGATTCAGCCACTATACAGCCATACATCATGACGATGAAGATGACAATAATAATAATAATAATAATAATAATAATAATAATAATAATAATAATAATAATAATAATAATAATAATAATAATAATAATGATAATGATAATAATAATTGCGACTACTATGAACATCCGTCACGCCACCATATGGTTGTCAGTCCATCACACCTCGTGACACGCTCCATATATGGCCGTCTCCATATATTAAGATCACAACACTGACCTCATCAAACCCTGGCTAGCCATACATAGAGAAGACTATAGATCATCACCTATAGATCTGCATTTATGGAGCCGGCCAGCAACTCTACATCTGACCTCAAACCTCAAACCCTTAGATATCCATGGAGCTGACCTGTTCTGACATTCCAGATGTTGATCCTTCCCACCCCACCCGTCCTTCCTCTTCGATGTCTCCCTTTTGACTAGCTGTCCATTCAAACTCTAGAGGGTCCGCCCCAAAATTATTAGAGCACCCGCGGCGAAAACTAGAGTTCTCAACAGGCCCGAAAATGAAAGTCCGCCCCTACCTGGGCCCTAACTGGTCTGGCCCGAGGCCCCGTCTGGCCTTACTAATTAGCACACATGTTTCGCGCCCTACCTGGCCCGAAAGCGTCAATTAAAAAACTAAGGATTATATTTTGAGTCATATTTGAGCAAATTTAAAGCTGTAATGCGAGACAAATATTCTGAATATGTTTTCTTATGCATTTATTACATTACTTTGTGCTTTATTACATACAGAATTAATAGTTTAAAAGGATGTAGCCTATTTTATTTTGGATGGCAAAGCAAATGCATGCCTTTATTGTAAGTAAGTAAGTAAGTCAATTTTATTTATAAAGCACCTTTCTTAACAAGGTTACAAAGTGCTGTACAATGAACACAATAAAATCAATCAAAATTTACAACAGGACAGTGTACAACAACAAACAATAAGAACACTTAATCAAGAAGTTCAAATAAAATCAGGAAAATGTTTACGAAATAAAAACGTTTTCAACAAACTCTTACAAATATTGACAGACTCAGCGTTTTTTAAAGTGCAAGGTAGGGCGTTCCATAATGTAGGAGCAACTACTGCAAAAGCACGGTCACCCTTTGTCTTTCGCTTAGTCCCAGGAACTATTAGGAGGCCTTTGTCAGAGGACCGCAGGGATCTCACATTGACCTTGGGGGGCAGAAGATCAGTAATGTAGGGTGGGGCCAGTCCATGTAGGGCTTTAAAAGTAGTTAAAAGGATTTTAAAATCTATTCTAGCCTTGATGGGCAGCCAATGGAGTGTGGCTAACACCGGGGTGATATGTGCTCGACGGTTGGTGTTGGTGAGAATTCTGGCTGCTGTGTTCTGTACAAGTTGAAGTTTGGATAATGAGGAGCTGCTTAGAGTGGTATAGAGTCCGTTACAATAGTCAAGGCGGGAAGAGACAAATGCGTGCATAATTTTTCTAGGTCAGTGGGAGTGAGAATAGACTTTATTTTGGAGATGTTGCGTAAGTGATAAAAACATGCCTGGGTAACTTTTTTGTCATGGGACTCAAGGGTCATCCTACTGTCAAAAAGTACACCCAGGTTTTTGGCTGTCGATTTGACATTTGCTGCCAGTGGGCCAAGGGACTGCCGAATGGTGTGGGAACTAGCCTCTGGGCCAATGATGAGGATTTCAGTTTTGTCTGGGTTGAGCTGTAGAAAGTTATGTGCCATCCAAGTGTTGATAGCGGAAAGGCAGTCGTGCATAATTGAGAGTTTACAGAGGTCGTCTTGCTTGAATGAAATATAGAGCTGTGTATCATCAGCGTAGCAATGATATGAGATACCTTCAAAACTGTTAATAAGGGAACCAAGGGGGAGCATGTAGAGTGAGAAGAGGATTGGACCAAGTATGGAACCCTGGGGGACCCCACAGAGCAAAGGAGCTGGGGAGGAGGTATAATTGTCCAGGGCGACAGCCACACTCCCTGACAAATAGGAGGCAAACCAGTCTAGTGCCGACCGATTGTATAATTCGTGCCTTTATTGTATCTTTCCATGTGCAATGTTCAATCCAGTTAACTTTCAAAACAAAACACCTTGTTGACATTGCCATGGTAACCTTTTATTTCCCAGGGAGATTATGTTTGTGATATATGTAGAAAGATAAACATCCCATTGTGCTACCTTCTTCCTCACAGACCTAGTAACCTACAGCACAGCACAGCAAACAATACTATTACATAATACTTATCTCCACATCTGATTGATACCTGATTTCTCCTGAATTCCTCTGTAAAACACTTGGGGATAGTCTGTTGAGAGACGTTATGATAGTGACTGATTATGTGAATGGGAACCTTTCTCCATAAAAATCTCATTCTCACTTTTGTAGTCTCAACAGATTGTAATCAGACCCCCCCCCCCTCCTTATGGATCAATAATTCACATATATAGTATAGGCATACTGTATAATGTGCTCTGAACATATTGTATCTTGCACTATGTAGATATTATCATATTGTACAGTAAACTGTATGGGTATATCATTTTGTACTTCAAACTGTAAATAAATAACTCTGCTCACAGAGCACACATGGCTGTATACTGTACCTGTATATCCAGGCTGCTATAGGTTATTCTCCCATCATAGTATGTACATTCTCTTATCTTATATGCTGACAGTTTTACCTTCTACTTTTTTTTTACCCGTTTGTTTATGCAAAAGCTTGTAAATATCTAAGAACCACACAGAAGAAAACCCTTTACCTGTACTTTGTGACAATAAATCTGATTCTGATTCTAATTCTAACCCTAGTTTTAGCTTAGCCTATATTGTTAGCACAGTCTGTGGAGCATGTCACACCGACATTTCACTGCATATAAAAGTATGAGTAAGTGAGTGAGTGAGTGAGTGAGTGAGTGAGTGAGTGAGTGAGTGAGTGACAAATAAAACAATTGAATGTTGAATCTATAACTAATGAGTTGACCCATCCTTGCTGAATCATCAATGTAGATGATGTGGGTGATCTGCATTTAGGCAGCCACTGTGACTAAGCAGCACTGAGCTAGTCTCCAACTCCAAATGTTGACATCATCAGGGATGTCATCAATATTTAGCCCATATATGGGAATGCCCATATATGGAGATCCCTGATGTCATCAATATTGGCCAGCAACTCTAGCCTACATCTGACCTCAAACCTCAAACCCTTAGATCTCCATATATGGAGCTGACCTGTTCTGACATTCCATATGTTGATCCTTCCCCATCCATCCTTCCTCTTTGATGTCTCAACAGGCCCGGAAATTAAGACCCGGCTTTACCTGGGCCCTCATCAAATCCTGTACACTCAAGACACTGCCCCCGCTGCCAGCCTTAGATCTCCATATATGGAGCTGACCCGTTCTGACATACATTCCATATGTTGATCTGACCATATCAAACCCTGTACACTCAAGACACGCTCCATATATGGCCAGTACAGAGTTCATTCCATATGTTTATATGACCCCCAATGCCAAAGCGCCAGCACTCGCCCAGCAGTCTGCTGTCACCTAGGCAGATGCGTGCACTCGCCATACCCTTAGATCTCCATACTGTATATGGAGCTGACCTGTTCTGACAATACATTTTTTATTTATTTTATATTTTCTAACAAGACATCACCAATGCACATAGGTGGCCTTACACAGGGACAGCTAAAACAATGAAACAAAGACAATAAAAAGGGGGGGAAATTGAGAAAAAAGAACCGTTAAAGACAAAAACAAAATCGATATTCATATATAAATATACTGTAACTCGAAAAACTCATGAGTCAGCAAAATATCATATTTTTTGTTTTTGTAAAAAAAGAAAAGAAAAGGAAGACAATAAACAAAACAAAAACAAAAAAACATACAGACACTACAGACCAGTACAAGACATACAGACAAGGACGGGACAAGACAAATAAGACATGTACAGTACAAAGGCTACAGATACAGACAAGGGAGCCAAAAGCGAACCGTTGGTCACAACGTCATATCAATTAAATAATTAATTGAACTGTGTCAAGAGCTTTGGACCAGTTGTCCCATGTAAGGGTCTCCATGACGTCACATGATGTCACAAGGCATATTGATTAGTTGGCAACCATATATGGTGGTGTGACGGACGCGAGACGCAGGATTTCATAGTAAATGCGACCTTCAGTCGCAATTAATAAATCAAAGCTATTCTTGGGTTGTACAGTACTGTGCTCTGTATAAGAAGTTAGCCCACTTTAAATACGTACAATTCATTTGTAAATGTCATGTGAATTGCCTTGAGAGTAAATACAGCACAGTCAACTAGGGAATATGGCCCTCTGAAGTGTTACTGTAGATGTCCTCGCGTCAGAGGGAGAGTGTGAGAGTGCCAAGTCCCGGTGGGAGATCGCCCTTTTCCTTTCTTTTCACAGTGTATCACCAAGGCATTTCCACTTGTTCTGGGAAAGGCGCAGCATCATTAGAGCTGCTACAGAGACCACCCAGGCTCACACTAGAATACTGATACCAGTACATTTATCGCACCAAATTGTGCAGGGCAGAAAGAATTTCTGTGATAAGGCAAGGCCCAGTCCCTGGGGAAACAGTATTTTCCAATTAGACAGGGTTAATCTGATCATTGAGGGATCAAACTGTGATTTGGGCGGTTGGCCACTAATCAGTGCAGATGCTCATGCGGCACAGGGGCTATTTGTCTATATAAACACCAACTGAGGCCTTAAGGACTTTGGTCACAGTCCCAGGGGTACAGCAGCCCTCGTCGATGACGGAGAACGAACATTGACATATCATGCATGCCAGCTATTTAACCTAGAACAGAACCCTCTATTTGCAGCTAATGGAGCCCTCAAGGGAGTTTTCTTTCAGTCTCATGACAGATATAAAGAAACATTTGCACGCGAGATATCACAGAGAATTCTGGGAGAAACACGATGCCAGGTCACAGCTGTCCGTGCACAATTTTGGTTTCATGCCCAGTTATCTGCCCTGGCCAGCTCATGGCTTCATAGACCACAGAATCATATTCACATTGTCCTACAGTGCTGACTGGATTGGGAAGATGGCATGTGTTTTAATAGAGGTGCATGCCTCTCTGGGGCAGGTGTCGGAGGTGTGCTCCAGCGGGGGGCAGCGATGGGACCTTGATCCTCACTGTGACCTCCTACACACCGTGATCCTCACACTTCCCGTAATGGCACACGCTGCGCTGGTACCATAGCTCATCCTCGAACCCTATTGTTCATTGTTTGTCTCCTCCAGTTTTTTCCCATGGGCCCCTGGCCAGCGAGAGGAAAAGGTCACTGTAAATATTGCACTAAAATCCCCCCCACCCCGTCCCCACCCCCCCACCAAGCTCCTGAAGAGGGAACAGGCGACCAGTGGGTGAGCACTTCCTTCCTTGTGGGGGGCATTTCAACTGTAGTCCGGGCCAAAAGGCAACATCAAACAAGCATGAATCTATCAATGTCAAAGATCACTACAGTGAGATCATATGGCTGGTCCTGACGTTACAATAACCTGTATGTATGCGTGTGTGACATGGATGGGTTTAACATAACTCAAAAGGTGCCATTAAAAGTTGCTACTTAGGATCAGGAACCATCATCATCAGGTCACATGGGTGATCATCATCATCATACACATGAAATACAGAATGTTCACGTCTTGTGTTTTGTGAGTACATGTGTTTGGTCCGACGATTCATTGATCCGATACCCCTAACCCCTAACCTAACCATAACCGCAAGCACGGGAGCAGGCGCTAGTCCGAGGTGCGGACGCATGTCGAACCAATGCTCCGTCGGACCATAGTATGCCTCCCGTGTTGAGTGTGTGCAAATGCCTTCATCTAATAGAATGTCTACCATGCCTGTCAGACAGCTACTGTTTTCTTAGTCACTGTAACTGCAAATTGTGCAATAACATATTTCTAATGACAAGGCACGAACCCAATCCCTGGTGCTAACTTGCAACTTACAAGACACACAAAATATGGATTCCTGGGGAAATTAAGTGAGGCTCAGCAACCCATGACCCATGTGTGACTAATCTCCAGCCTGTAGCACTGCTGTTAATATAAGACAGGGAGATTTTAAATAAACCCCTGATATTTGGGTTTGTTTTGCTTCAGAGTGGTGCTCCACCTCCTGCAGCTCCTCTTCCCAGACGAGTCCAGTTCCCTGGGCTCGGAGCTTGGGCTCCGGAAATCCAGGCCTGTGCCCGGCTTAGCTTGGAAAAGCATGGCGATGGACACAATGGTGGAGAGAGAGTTTAGCGGGAACTGAGAAGGCCTTTCAGTCTGATTGCTGACACAGTTCGTAATGGCTGGAGAACACACCTAACTAAGTGAAGGATGGAGACACGGAGGGAGGTAGGAGGGATATTTTCGTAAGGTAGCAGCAAAATACCTGACTTACCCCGAGTGCATCGGTTCCCAACCGTTTCTGGATCAGGAGTCAGGACCCACCTGAAAATCTCAAAAGTTTATCGTTGCATTCGCAACGATAAACTAAAGGCTCATTCACAGTCTGGATTTTCGGTGGTGAGGTGACCACCTCTCCGGTGGTGAGCTGACCACCGGAGCTGAAATAACGTTGAGCGGTGGTGAGTAAAAACAGAGAGAAGGGCTGGGGCGGTGGCGGTGGCGGTGGTTTGCTCTTCACTGCGGCTCGTGACGTCATGTTGTAGTTCGGTGGTCACCTCACCACCGAAAATCCAGACTTTGAATAACGCTTTAGACTCCCTTAGCAGTATCACAATGAAAACTACTGTAATTTGTCAAGCTTTTAAAGAAAACAATACAGGTTTATTTTTTCTATTTTTAGATATTTTTCTATTTTCTAGTGTTATATTATCAATAAAATCGTAGTGTTTTGCCAATTAATTTGGGGACCAACTTGCAATATCGCCACGGCACACAAGTTGGGAATCGCTGCCTTAGTGATAAACTTACGTGGCACTGATCACTGTTGCTATAGCTAAGAAGGGACAATGGGAGTGGTTGCAGAAAGGGGTTAATGAGAGAGAGAGAGAGAGAGAGAGAGAGAGAGAGAGAGGAGGGTGAGAGTGGGAGTATGAAGGGGCATTTTCTCAGATATGTACAGGCTTTTACCACCCAGGTTAACATAACATGTCCCCTTGCCCTGCCATAACACTCCCTCGGCCCCGCTGGCGAGACAACAGGCTACTGTGTCTCAGGAGGCACAGTCTGGATGGGCCCCGGGCACCGCGCAGAACAACGCTCTGGGAAAACTACAGAAGGGAAATAAAATCATACCCGTGTGAAGTGAGGGGCACTCTTATCATCATACATCATCTCATTCCGGCCAATCAGAATTTGCGTCCTCACCTTCATCTTCAATGTTTGTGTTATGCAATGTTTGTGTTTACACAAACACTCAAAATTGTCCATTCATTGTCAATGGGATTTAATGTCTGTGTAGGACAAAGTTTGGGCACAATACATACGCCAAAAGCTGGACATAGGAGGCCCAAACAAACACAACATGTCATTATAAATGAGAGGCAGAGCCAGCGTGAATCATTCCAATGAAAATAGCAGTGATGATGTGATTTAAAAAAAAAAATTTTTGTGGCTTTCACCTTATTTGTTATAGTGGGACAGACAGTAGGCTGACAGGAAATGGGGAGAGAGATGGGGGGAAGACATGCAATAAAGGCCGTTGGGATCAGGAGATGAACCCGTGGCACACTGCCAGACTGGATTACCAGCCAAGGTGCCTGGACCACTGAGCCATGGCCCAGGCGATGATGTGATTTAATGTAAAGTTCTGAAACAGTGCATGCATTTGAGTTAGAATGACTGTTTTCTGAATTTTGTAGAGGTCACAGAGGAACCGCCTTACTTCCAGAGGGTTCGGCTGGAACAGGCAGCTGTGTGTGTTGTTGAGGTATAAGGACATGTGCTCATCAGCCTGGTCGTCCTCTGATGAATACTGACAGGTCGGAGTGTGTGGATAACTGTTTGTGTTTATAAACAGGTGGAGCTTGTTACAGCTGGTGGTTATTTGTGTACAGGATGGATCTATGCCAACTGCAATCAGGAAGCGAGAGAGGGAGAGAAAGGGAGAGAAAGGGAGAGAGAGAGGACACAGCTATGAGCTTGCCCGGTATGTAATTATATGGTCACTATTTTCTATTCCAATTGGACACATACATTTCTGGATTAGAAATACCACACATTTGGGGCAAGAAACTTGATTAATTGAAATTGATTGATTGAATTTTTTATTTCACAGTATACACAGTAGAATGGGTACATTTCAAATTAAAGCACAAGTCAATACAAAAACTGTTACTGTGGACGACACAATGATTAAGCATTACACTTGTTTACAACAAACAGGGCCCACCATTTTAAATTCATCAGAACAATTAGAGACGTACAAATATACACTTATATATTTTTTTAAACAGGAAATCATCATATAAAGAAAGCAAGAAAGGGAAAAACATGTACAGTATGGGGAGAAAGTGGTGTGTGTGTGTGTGTGTGTGTGTGTGTGTGTGTGTGTGTGTGTGTGTGTGTGTGTGTGTGTGTGTGTGTGTGTGTGTGTGTGTGTGTGCGTGCGTGCGTGCGTGCGTGCGTGCGTGCGTGCGTGCGTGCGTGCGTGCGTGCGTGCGTGCGTGCGTGCGTGCGTGCGTGCGTGCGTGCGTGCGTGTGTGTGTGTGGGGGGGGGGGGGGGGTAACTCAGACTTTATTTACGGGGGCCAGTTTCAAATTGAGGGGGAAGCTCCCATGAAAGCATGGAAGTGAAGTGACTAAGTGAGCAAGTAAAACAATTATAGGACACAACATGAAACAACATAATAGATGACTGAAAGAGCAAACCTACTGGAAACACCACTGGATGTGAGAGTTGGAGTAAATGGGAATTTGGAAATCATTTTTAAAGGAAAGAAAAATAAATAGAAATGTGAAAGTTCATCTCTTCCTTTCCGCTCTGTGAAAAAAAAGAGAATATATTAAATCCAATGAGTCCGTTAATGCTACACTGGGGTTTCCTTTCCATTCCAAGCATTGGTCTATAAGGATTTATCAGAGAGACAGCGGGAAGTCAAGCAGCCTCTGCAAACATCAACTGGATATTATCCTACAACAAATTGGCTTAACATGTCTGTTGTCTTGATACCGTCACAAATGTTTCCTTAGGCACTCTCTGCCTGCCTTTTGACATCTCAAGTGAGTTTTAGAGAGTAAGCTACAGCTACAGCCCAGAAGGGGGCTCCCAAGAACATCATTTACAGAAGGTTCTACTGTGATTTCATTCCTTAAGGAGAGACAGAGCAATGTATGTAGAGGAAAGGGGCAAAAAGAAAAACTAAACTAAACTAAACATAGCTTTTGTTTGAATGTCTCTCCCCTTCTCTCCCTCCCACTTTCCTGTCTGTCTTCACTAATAACTATATCAATAAAGGCAAAAAGCCAAAAAACAAATCTTAAAAAATATAAATCGCACTCTGTCTGAATCAAAATCCTATTGCAAGCAGTTCCCAGGATCACAGTCATCATTGCAGAGGGCCACATCGTATTATATAAAGAATAGGTATTTGTAAGCTGTTTACCTAACCTATACACTTATGGAAGCATGACACCATAAACATTCAAAACTTCAATGTGACATAAGAGACTCATAGTATCATATGAACAGGTAACATTACCAGCATTGTGCAGTGTTACCGTCTGTTATGTAATCGTCTATGGCCTTTGTAGGCCACTGCAATTTAAAAAAAAATGACTCAACGTTGCACTTTGTGCTTTTGGTCGAATATAGCCTAGTTCAATTTGGAGAATAAATCAGAATGGGTGAAAACGACTGCCCCCCCCCCAACCATCTAAACTCCAAGAAGCAATGTCAATACACATATCACATGCAGAATAAATAAACCAGAATTACATCAGTACAGTAGTAAATATTTCTACAGATACGTACATGCGTGTGGTGTATGTTTGTGTGTGCCGGCATGTACCTACGTGATGATTCCCATTAAGGATGTGCGTGCGTGCGTCCGTGTGTGTGCGTGCGTGAGTGCGTGCATGTGCGTGCGTGTGTGCGTACGTGTGTGTACAAACATGTGTATACACAGCATACATGTGTGTGGGTGGGGAGTATGAAAAGAGAGCGGCTGTTTGTAGTGAAAACACAGCCAGGCCCGAGACACAGAGAGGAAGCTAAACACAGGCTGCTCTTTGATGTGGAGAGCAGGGTAACACTATTGTGAACCAGTTGTCTCACAAACACAAAGCAATCAGAGGGGCGGAGTGGGACAGGATAGGCATGTACTGTACGTTAGTCTAGTACGCACTGGTAATCTGCGTGTATTGGTTAATATACTGTGTGTGACATACAGCAACTAATGAGGGGAGTAGGGATGAGGGTTCCATGTTGCAGTGGTGGTGGTGGTGGAGGGGGGCGATGGGGGGTGGGGGCAGTAAATTGTATCGCTAATGGGTTTAAGGCGGTGACAGATTTCCCGTCTTAAGTGGAAGAGGTAGTGTGGCGTACAGGAAAGGAAGGAGTGTGTGTGTGTGTGTGTGTGTGTGTGTGTGTGTGTGTGTGTGTGTGTGTGTGTGTGTGTCTGTCTGTCTGTCTGTCTGTCTGTCTGTCTGTCTGTCTGTCTGTCTGTCTGTGCGTGTGCACGCGCGCCTGCACGTGCACGCAAGGTGAACTATAAGATTGTGTATGTTGGAGGCGCGGTGTGGAGTGTGCCGCAGTGCAAATTGAGGTCAGTTTCAGCCGAGCAGCCTCTTTAAGCTTTGATCCTTACACAGGACTGGATGAAAGACATCCTGCTTCCCCCTGCCTAGGAGAGAGAGAGAGAGAGAGAGAGAGAGAGAGAGAGAGAGAGAGGCAGTGAGAAAAAGGGAAAGACATATGTTAATTTGTATTTCTGAAGAGTGATTTCCAGTGGTTCCCAAACTTTTTCATGTCAAGGACCCCCAATTGATACTAATCAGCCCGCGGACCCCAATTTGAAAAGATATGCCCGGGACCCCCATAAGAGAAGATTTTTATGGCACATAGCAGTGATTCTAAACTTGTTCAATTTGAAGGACCCCCCAGTTTGACATGCATTAGGCTACGTACGGACCCCCATTTAATGGCATTTCTATCTCTGAGACCCCAATTTATATTGTAAAATCAATGTTAATTTAACTCAGAGAGTGTACACATGGAACCAAATGGTCCATTTGGTTCCATGTGTACACTCTCTGAGTTACAGACCCATAAGGGTCCATTTTGTTCCTAACTATCATTTAGCTGGGGACCCCCTGGAACTCCCCCAAGGACCCCCTAGGGGTCCCCGGACCCCACTTTGGGAACCACTGATGCACTTTGCTACGTGCCAGTGCGCTGCAACATGTTGTGAGCTTGTACATGGGCTACCGGTATATGCGGTGTGCGACACAGGTGTGCAACCAACCAAGTATATAAGTAATGGGTGAAAGTTACGAGACTTATGAGGTTCAAGGCTGAACTCACAGCAAAATCCAAAGTCTTGATTTTTTTACCCTGCAGGCTGTATAATGTATGCTTATAATGTTGGTCCATCCCATTCTGCAGCCAGTGTGGACTGTGTAATCGTGTGTTGTCATCTGTCTCTGCTCTGATTCCATCTTCGCCCACACGTTTCTATAAATCATCAAGCCTTTTTTCCTGCTAATATAAATCCTGATGGGCCTTATCACTGCTTTATCCACACTAGTGTATAGTATATCCTTGCTTTCCATCTATCTCTTCCCCTCTACTCCCCCTCTCTTTTGTCTGACATTTAAAACAACGAACTTTGATCCTCCCACGAGTCAGACAGGGACAGGACCTGTGTGTGTGTGTTTGTGTGTGTGTGTGTGTGTGTGTGTGTGTGTGTGTGTGTGTGTGTGTGTGTGTGTGTGTGTGTGTGTGTGTGTGTGTGTGTGTGTGTGTGTGTGTGTGTGTGTGTGTGTGTGTGTGTGTGTGTGTGTGCGTGTGTGTGTGTGTGTGTGTGTGTGTGTGTGAGAGAGAGTCTATTTATCCATTTCATTACATTTGTACATTATCTGAGTGGCAAATGGATAAATAACATTAAAGATGTATCTACACAAACATGTGTGTGTGCGTTCATGTCTGCAGCGCAGCCACAAACAGATACACGCCAGAGAAATAATGATTGCATATCTGTAAATAAAATACTTGACTATGACTCAATTCAATTCAATTCAATTGCATTCAGCTTATTGTCACGCAATGAAAGATAGCATTTTACCTGGGCTTTTCATTACACAGAAAAGGATGAATGTTAACAAAAGAAGTGTGCACAACACAGGCAACATAAGTCAACACAACAATAGTATTATGTAAATGGCAGTAAATTATCAGGTATCTGGTAAGCAAGCTGACTCATCTAATTATGTTGTTCCATAACTTTTTCCATTTCCATTTGTATCTGAGCCCACGCATAATGGTGAGGAAATACGGTGTGTGTGTGTGTGTGTGTGTGTGTGTGTGTGTGTGTGTGTGTGTGTGTGTGTGTGCGTGCGTGCGTGCGTGCGTGCGTGCGTGCGTTCCATGGTTCCATAACCCCAGGGCAATAAGGCCTCTGTCTGGCTCCCAGTTTGCCAGCGTTACTGGTTTGTATGGGAGGTGCCTTCCTCCTTCCTCTATATCTGTCTGTTTCTGTCCCTCTGGGTCTCTTAAACCTGATTTATACTTTGTTGTACGATGGTGTCTGTCGCTTGCCAAAAACAGCCTATATGCACATGCAGGCTCACAACACGTCGCATCCCGGTATAAATTATAAGCATTTCTAGCACGTTCTCCAACTCTACTCTGCGTTTCTCGGACTCTCTCTTGTTTACTCCCTTTCGCTCTCGTTTCATTTCTCTCTCTGCACTGACTCCAGCACTAGAAAGTCCACCGTTCGTTTAACTCAGAGTGTGTACAAATGAAAAGGTTACTTCACTTTCAAAAAAACTTTTGGTAATTTCATCTTCTATTCAGGCTTATGTGAACACCCCAGACAGTTTTTAAGAAGTTTGCTGGATTCAGTATTTAGATATTTGATATTCATTTTAGCTGCCCCGCCACCCTTCCTATACAAACCCATTGTAACTTCAAAATTCCATTTTAGCCAAAGATTAATCGAAAACACCCGTCCTTTCTTTTGGTGACTGATACTGCCCTCCTAATATGTGAGGTGCCCATGTTTTTTTAATTACTTTTTCATTTGCTTTTCATTTTCCAAAAAAGGTATTAAAAATAAATGAAAAAAGTATAAACACGGGCACCTCACGTATTAGGAGGGCAGTATCAGTCACCAGAAAAAGGGACAGGTATTTTTGATGAATCCAACATGGTTAAAGTAGATTTTGAAGTTACAATAGGAAGGGGGCGAGGCAGCTAAAATCAAATATCTAAACAGTAGACGATAAAATGACCAAAGATTATTTTGAAAGTGAAATATCTCTTTAACACAGAGGATTTGTCAGTGTAGGCGTACCACTTCAAAGCATCCGGCCGCAGTGCTTTTAGGGTGGAAAGAACAGAGACGTTATTAGAACATTAACGACGGGATGGAACGATATGTTCAGATACAATAGAGGATCAGGATCAAAGAACAGTTAGTGGTGTGTGTCGGGGGCTGTGGTATAAATAGGAATAGGAACTATATGGAAAGAGCTTTACGAAGGTGTATCAACGCATGCTTGTAGATCTGCTGTTTTGGGTGAGCCATCGAAACTCTGCTTTAGAGTATGGGTTAAAAATGAAAACTGTGTGAGTGTGTATGAGTGTGTGTGTGTGTGTGTGTGTGTGTGTGTGTGTGTGTGTGTGTGTGTGTGTGTGTGTGTGTGTGTGTGTGTGTGTGTGTGTGTGTGTGTGTGTGTGTGTGTGTGTGGGAGGGGGGGTGTAGGGTGCTTGGCATGTCTCCTGACAAAAGATCATTAAATGCTGTGGGAGGATGCAAATGATGGTACAACGGCCCAATCAGAGAGATAATCTGCCCTGATCCCATAGTAATGTACAGGAGCAATCAGTGGTTCACTCTGACACCTGTCCACATGGACAGGTGGACCCACCTGTCCATGTGTGCATGCGCGCGCGTGCACACACACACACACACACACACACACACACACACACACACACACACACACACACACACACACACACACACACACACACACACACACACACACACACACACACACACACACACACACACATGATGGACCCATCATTTGGTTACATTTGTACACTCAGAGTTACAAGTGGATAAATTCACTGTGCACATAAACAATGCCTTTAGCAACAAGTTGAGCTAAAAAAGAAATCCAGACCGATATCGGCCATTATTCGACTTGGCTGGGGGGGGGGGGGTATCACATGGTCTCACTCTCACATCTCACATATAGGTTTCTAGATCAACATCGGCGGAGGGATAAAGGAAAGTGTTGAATATTCTTTAATGCATTTCTCTATGTCCTCGCTGGGAAGCACTTTGTGGGGTTATGTAGGCCTATACTCTGTACTCTGAAGAGCTATGATAGGCGTGGTCTAGATTTGGGGCTCAAACTAGATTGGGGACGTCTAGATGTGATAACCCTCATGGGCAATCATGCCCCGAGGGAGAGCGTAAACATCAACAGACAAAATGAGTTTATTTGCATGAGGCTATAGTTCACCTCTTCAACTGCTTACGGAGACATGGGCATGCACAATTACATAATACAACATGTTCCAACACCTGGGAATCTCTCAGGGTTTGTGAACTAATACTACAAGCCAAGGAAAACACCCTGTCCAATGGTTGGCTGACAACAAGGATTACTGTGTAGCTACTTATTATTATTTTAATAGACAGCAAACGGGTTGTGATTATTTTATGAGAATAGGTGTGCCTTGTGAGGCTGAAAATGGGATTGCAACTTCACGGGATCCTCTCCTCTCCTCTCCTCTCCTCTCCTCTCCTCTCCTCTCCTCTCCTCTCCTCTCCTCTCCTCTCCTCTCCTCTCCTCTCCTCTCCTCTCCTCTCCTCTCCTCTCCTCTCCTCTCCTCTCCTCTGGTGAGGAGAGCACCCCTTCTAAATGCCTAAATTGTAATAGTAAATTGTGAGTGACCTTGCATCACACACAGAGTCAAGGGATTTATCTAACACGAACTGAGAGCTCAGCGTGATGCGTGCGTCTGAAGCATGGGAGAATGTAGCGCAGCAAAAGATCTAAGATCAATGCCTACTTCACATTTAATTGCGTTCGACCCCTACGCCCTGTGCGGAGCAGGAAATGGAATATTAGGCATTTTGCATCGGTTAATACGTTTCATAAGAACAACACCCGGAGCATCGTTAAGGGGTAACGATCTCTTCTACGCACACATCCATCATGGCAAGAGTTCAGCCAGCAGACAATGCACCAGTTGTTGCCCTCCCAAACTTCATGTATCCACCCACCTACACGCACGCACGCACGCACGCACGCACGCACGCACGCACGCACGCACGCACACACATGCTGCCACGCACACACACACATGCTGCCACGCACACAGACATGCAGAGACAAATCTCCCTGTATGGGCTCATAAACACACATCATGCACACATATGAACAATACGCACACAAATACACACACAGCACACACAAATTACTACTATAAACTGTTAGAATATACAGTAGACCCTAAGATTTCCCATGATTTATTATGTAGCTGTTGGACAGGTGCCTTAAGTTTGCTCTGTAGTGATACACACACACACACACACACACGTACACACGCACACAATGACGCAGAGCGAAGCGCTGTGGTGTGATCTTTCACCAACCCAAAGAATGTCCATGGCGTGCGACTGCACGGCTGCAGGCTGGAGCACATGCATCTTTCTTGGATGTTGAGCATGTCATCCAACCAGTTTACACCCATAATGAGGTGACAGTTGGATTGTTATCGAGGCGGGAAACAAAGGGATGATTGTGAAAAGGATGACACCTCCGCGGCCGCTTGCTGACCTGGTATCAGCCTGGCCTTGGGCACTAACAGCAGAACCAAAATGAGCAAAGGGTCCAAAGGGACCCTTTCATGATAAGGTAAAGGTAATATGTACACCTAATGCTGTCCCTATACTTCATTGACGGGGGTCCCCCAGAGGTCTGAACTGGGCCCCCTCATTTTTGTCCCTCAACACCAAATCTCTTTGCCAAAAATAGCCAATCTACAGTACAATGCTTTTGTTTCTGTAGTATGTGTCCTGGCTGTCCAGCTGTGGTATAGGCCACTGACTTCCGTTGCTGTGTAATAGCACCATCAATAATTAATCGATGATCTCAATACACATTATTGTATGTGAAGCCATCAATGTTAATAAAGATCGATAAAACCAAACTGTGAATTCAAACAAAGATGATTTGAAATGCATGCAGACAGTAAAAGTGGAGTTGCATAATAACTCAAAGACTGTACAAATGGAACCAAAAGGACCAAAAAGGTTCCATTTGTACAATCTCTGAGTTAGCTAATTCAGTGTCAGCTAAGTCCTGATGTATACTTTGTTGCACGTTGGGGTTGCATGCCGAAAATAGCAGATATAAAAGCTCACAATTGCTATTTACGGAGCATGACACCGGCACACAACTAGTTGAGGTTTAACATCGATTTCCTGTGGCTCTGTCTCCCTCACATATTCTCCACCACAGAATATGTGGCTCTGTCCTTTCCATCTGCTTGGATGTTTCACTGGAAGAGGCTGTGTGGTCCCCAGAGTCTCCTGCTATTAGTTTGTTTACAGAAGTTAAAGCTGAGAGCTGCTGAGTGCCCGGGGCCAGCATTCCAATACAGTGGCTCATACAAGCATGCACAGGCACACTCTCCATCGCTGTTGTCTCTCGCAATACAATGCAGTGCACAGGCACGCACGCACGCACGCACGCACGCACGCACGCACGCACGCACGCACGCACGCACGCACGCACACACGCATGCACGCACACACGCATGCACGCACACACGCACGCACCTCTTCCACTGAGCACTCCAAGTGTCTTTCCACTTTCTTTTGTGGTTCTTTCTCTCCTTTGTGTAATCAACTGTCTCATATATTATGGCCGCCATTAATATATATTGATAATAAATAAAGTTTCTGTCATTTATTTTTTATTTAATTTGACATAACAAAAAATATATATAACAGGTCATACTCTGGGAATGCACTTCCCATTGCAATCAGAACTGCAGACTCACTCCTAATCCGCCGTATAGTCTGAGAACCCACCTCTTCAGACTCCATCTTGGCCCGTAGCTCTTGCCCTAGCCTCGATGACCTTACAGGCGTATGCAAGGCTCAACTTAGATAACTTAGATAGCATGTTATGTAGACACTATATAGTATGTATGCATAGTTTCATTATATAGATACTGTTACTGTTACGTTCTTATAGCTTCATTTGAGGTCTCCCCAGACTAGTACCCAAACAGTGGAAATATCCGGTCTACAAGCTCACAACGCATTGTGATACACTATTTTCACGTTTTTTTAATGCAATTTCTTCCATTTCAGAATGTTTTATTTTTTATTTTTGAAAATCTTTTGAAATAATAATAATTTATGAAAAATGTAAAGAAAGAAAAAGGGATATAAATTATGCTTGTGTGACTAATAAAAACAGTGACTCAACCCAGTGTTTGGGAAACACTGCAGTGCACTATCTTCCTTTCTATCGCACACGCACACACGCAATCACATTAATGTCCACAGCGTGGGCAGATCTAGGAGTGGCCTAGCTGGCCTGTGTGGGCTTCTGAGCGACAGGTGCTAAATCCATTTGGAAACGAGCCGTTACACATGCATTTGAATGTACAGGTGAGATGTCTCAGGCAGATAATAGGCCTACATGCCTGACACTAATAGTTGTTTTTTGTGTGCGCTCGGTTTTGTATGTGTGAGCGAGTCAGTCATCAACAGCCAACTCGGTGTGACCAACTGTCAAGCAGGTATAGTTCACCTCAGGATAGATGAATTTGCAAAGTAAAATCACCCCAACTGTCAATCATCCCCAACGACCACAATGCAGCGCACACATGCTAGCATTATCACACAGACAGCACATAAAAATGATTTAGGGACCTGCCGCTTTCAGTCCGGGGCCTAATGATCAAATGTTTTACGGCTGACACGCTGCAGACAAACACGAGGGTTGTAAACACCGTTTCTTTGGTTCATAACATGGTAACTGGGGGGTCATATTGAAACTATACCACCAAGGGTTGTATTTCACACTGCCGTCTGAAAACTCACTTCTTTAGACTCTCTATACCTCATCAGCCCCTAACACCGCCCACTCTTTGTATCACTTCTTATTGCCCATTTTCTTAGATACTAGCTATATATTATGTATTGGTTATTTGTACACTTATATGCTACTGTACTATGTACTGTATACTGTTTGCCTGGCCAGTGTCCTTGTTACGTATGTTATTTAGATAGCATAGTTATTTAAATAGATCCTAGGTTTGATGTTTATCCTTGTTACTTTGTATAGCTCTTCATTGTTTTTTTTGTTTGTTTTTTGACTATTTATTTTACCACTTATCCTGTCATTTGTTGGCTAGGGTCCATGCCACTTACTCTGATCTTGCATTTTGTAAATCGCTCTGGAATAGTGTGTCTGCTATAAATGCCTAAATTGCAAATTGTAGAAGGCCAGTAATAGTGAAAGTGCTGGGTCAGCCACCCATGGAACAAAAATGATTTTCGATTCATCGATAAGAATGCCATTTTCATCTCTCATCTTTGTGCGAAGATCTTCTAAGGTAAACATTTGGGGTTCCTTATCGGTTCAGGTGTTGCACATGTTGACTTACGTTTGTAGGAACAACGGGCTCAATGCTCAATGGATACACACCTGAGTTAGTAATGGACTAACTAATCTAGTTTAAACAATTCTGATGGTTGGAGGCCAGGACCTTTTCACACGTACGCGGATAAAAAAACAATCCACAAACTACAATGACAGTATGAGTAAGAGTATGAGTTTAGATTGTGTAGCTATAGGAATAATTTGAAAATCCTGTTTAAATCTTAAAGTTTAGGACATTCCATACACCATTTTAACCACTTTCAACCCGTTGCGGCGTTGTCCCTATTTTGGGCATGTTTTAAAAAAAATGAGCGATTCAAAAATATGCGATGCAACAGAACACATTAAGAGCTTGTAGAACTGCTATTTTTCCGATACATCTTTGTTTTGGGGCTCAAGCGGTTAAACCACTCTACCACTTTATATTTTTTTATCTGCGGGTAAATTTCATGTATTTTATCGCGTACCATCACCGAGAGGTACAGGCCACACCACCGCACCCTCATTATGCACCAATAGTTCAATCTCCAATCAGGACTCATAAAGCTGTCATGGAACACAGGTTAATGTAGATGCTTAGTCACTTGCACAAAGAAGAGAACTGGACGGGACGGGCACACCCAGGGCTAATGGCTTTAAATGCCACTGGCTGCAGCTATCGGCCAACCCTCCACTACTTGGCGAAGGTTCAGGTTATTGTATCGTAACAATGAGGACAACTTCGGTCTCAATTCAGGTCACCCTTTGTCGTCAGAATTCTAACCGTTGCCTTGGATAGGCGCCAATAAGGCCAATAATGCTTGCCTGTAATATTTGCAAGCATTCGGATGCTTTTATGAGCAAACATGGTTTACATACTAAGACGTCCAATAACAAGACTGCCATACTAGATAAAAAACAAATACACGTGTGGGAAGAGAGACATATTGTACAGTACAGTAGGCAGCCTAGTTGTTAATGTAACAGTATTTTTTGACAATGCTTACCAAAAAGATTTAAGACACAATACCATAAACACCAAATTATGAGAGATCATAATTTCTAAATAATAACAACGTGATTTATTTAATGGGCCCTATCTTGCGTCAGAGGCACTAAATCCGTAATTTGGTCATTTAGCATTGCGTATGAGGAGTTTCCCCATAAAAATTGTTATCTTGTACCCCAGCCTAAATCTCTAAAACACCTCCACTACCCGTTACATTATACATAGGTGTGGTTTGGGCGTTACAATAATTAAACCAATCACCGTGCCACATGCCATTGCCTTTAAGAGAATCCATTATCCATTACCCATTATGCCCAGTGATATCTTGCCTTACACTATGGCCCATGGAAGAGCCACGCGTGTCGCTACCTTGGAATACATTTATATTTTATACAGAGGGTTGTTTCTAGTAGCTCAAGGTTCAAGGTTCAAGTTTATTTAGAGTCCCCGAAGGGCAAATTGGGTTGCAAAGTCCCAATATTACCCAACCTCAATTCAATACCAAGGCATCACATTGACATATCTTCGGCTACACGGTAAAATCCAGTGTAGTGGTCCATTTGGTTTACACAACTCTCTGGGTTAAATTAAATGAACACTGAGGAATTGTACTGTGTAAGCAGTCCTTTGAAAACCTTCATGTAGGTGACTGTTCATTGTTGTTCTGTCTACAGAGACACTGCACCGTATGCCCTCTGCACTTATCAGATGGCCCCACTTACAAAGGAATACAAAACCCCATTTACTGCAGGATAATGATGTAATACGGTAAGAGCCCTCTCTCTCTCTCTCTCTCTCTCTCTCTCTCTCTCTCTCTCTCTCTATCTCTCTCATGCTATCAAAACAGAAATGCCTTAAAAAGTCTTTCAAAACTAGATGTAAACTAGCAATGCTAGTCTAGCATGAATCTTGGACTTCATGTGGCCAGTCTATGAGGTCATACTAACTACTAAGTAAGGGGGGGTTAGGGGTTAAGTATCGTGCTCAGGGACACTTCAACACAACCTTGGCCTGGAATCGAACCTGGAACAGGCAGGCTCATTCAGCTACATGGCCGCCCTACGTCAGTCAATGATCTATGACATATCTATGAGGCGTGATTAGATGTTTGGTAAAGGTTTCAGGCTGATCCAACTGCCATTCACTTCCATTATCAAATTCAAGTTCACAATATCATAAAATATATGTGGAAAATGTGCATGAATGTACACATCATCAAACATTTGGCTATTTTTGCCAATTATATCTATGACATGCCCAGCATAGGGATGCTAGGGTTCATGTGGTTAATAAAACACCCTAACCCTACACCCTATAAAACAGCATTGCATCTAAAAAGGTACAGTAACTGGAGAGCTAACGCCCAATGTAGCTGTTTGATTTCAGAAGACCATAATAGAGTTTTGGGTCACAGTGCCTGGGGCCGATCATTATAATGTACCACCAGAGATGAGACACATACACCTGCACACAGTGTACATCCTGATAACGTGTCAGTGGTCGTAACACAAGGAGGAGTCAACACAATACAGATACGCCGCTCAGGTGACTCATATACGGTAATAACCAAATTCCCCTTGTTTGCGCTCAATCGACGCGCCGAGGAGGAGGAGTCTGCCGGACATTTTACGTAAACGAATGTGTCAGTGATACGGCCATACGGTGTGGTTGACACGGTCCCATATCTCAGATGTGTGGCTTTTACATAATGATTTATATAACTCTGAGGATGCATGTATGACACGTAATGGACACCGCGTCGTCAGTGGTGGGAAAAGTACACAAATGTTTAACTTAAGTAAAAGTATCAATACTGCAATATAAAACGACTCCGTTACAAGTAAAAGTCAGGAATTCAAAATGTACTGGAGTGAAAGTACAAGTATTGACAGAAAAATGAACTTACAGTGCCAAAAGTAAGTAGGCCTACTCATTGTGCAGAATGTCCCATTTCAAGTTTCCAAATGTATTGTAAAACTCTTTTGAAAATAGCAAATCTACAAGTTCACAATGCATCGCATTGCGACGCAATGTGAGCTTGTAGATTGTCTATTTTCAAATAGCTGAAATGTATATAGGGCTGAAGTCGTTGCTTTGTAATAATAATCAAAAATACAAACTAAAGTTGTCAAATAATTGCAGTGGAGTAAAAGTACAATATTTGCCTCTGAAATGTAGTGGGAGTCGAAGTAAGTATAAAGATAAAGTACAAATACCTCAAAATGGTACTTAAGTACAGTAGGCCTACTTAAGTAAATGTACAGTACTTAGTTACTTTACACCACTTGGTAACTTCTCGCATGTCCCCAGAGGATGGCTCTGAGTGTCTGCACATTGTGCAAACGGCCTAGTGCCCCGAGGTCTCTGTCTGTGAAATGATCGGCATTATTATTAGAACGTTATCAGCAGGCACAGGGACCCTTAAGGGCTACACCCTCAGATTTAGATTTACATGCAATATTGCAGTCCGTAAGGTCATTAAAGATATGGGTTTGGGGTGTGAATTTGAGCATATATCTGGATAAAAGATACTTAAG
Organism: Electrona antarctica; assembly: GCF_951216825.1. Taxonomy (NCBI): domain Eukaryota; kingdom Metazoa; phylum Chordata; class Actinopteri; order Myctophiformes; family Myctophidae; genus Electrona; species Electrona antarctica. Next base: position 23,460,750 of record NC_136812.1, read on the forward strand.
TATTAAGTATTCAAAAATACAAATTAAAGGTGCATTTCTATTTAATAGAGCGCCGAAGTCCTGACGTCACTCGAATAATATAATAACAGAATAACATCGGGTAATCTTAAACTCGTCTCATATAAGAATTGTGGTTGGTGATATTGTTGGGGAGGTGTCTGTATCGTTTACGACCGATAGTTATATATATTTGATACAGTCTGTTTCTAGCGAAAATGTAACTAATTCAGCAGCAGTAACCTTAGCGTTGATTCTTCATATCCATATGAGTGAAACGGCCTTTATTTGGGGATTATTATTTATTAATGGGGATTACAATGCAAATAAAAAGTACATGAACCTGTGGATTTAGCGCCCTCTACCGATATTGACGTCAGACTTCGGTGTTCCAATGCATTGCTGTATTACATTTTTGAGAATTTCTGCACACAAAAAAAGAAAATTCTGGAAATTCAAAAAACTTGTGAAAATATCAGATCTACAAGCTCACTCCACAACACGCCGTGATGTGTTGTTAGCTTGTACTGTAGATCTGCTATTTTCACTATATTTGAAATTGGTCTTAAGTGGTTAATGCATAATGTACTTTTTCTGTTTCTAGAAATGTAGTGGAGTCAAAAGTACAATTTTGACTTTGTAATGTAGTGGAGTGAGAGTCATGCTCCAAAAAAGTACAAATACTAAAGTACAGATACTAAAATAAATGTACATAGCCGTACAGTACTTGGATTTAGGTTTAGGGATTGATTAAGGTCAAGATCATGATTTTGTTCCAAACATATTAGAATGTTTCAGGCAGGAGGAAGAAGAAGAAGAAGTAATGTATAATGTACATCTTGTGTCTGTGTGCGTACTGTATATCTGAGTGTGTTTCTTGTGTAATAAATCTCCATGGCCTGAGGGATGGATGGGGCTGTTAATGGATTCAGTAACAATAATTATGGCCGTATCTGTCTCTCTCCTCCATGGAAAAATAACATAACATACTTACATAATTTAAGGTATATTGCACACCATAACACCCACAAAGGCACTGCTATTTTAAGGAAGGACTCGGGTTACTGAAATGTTCTAATTTTAGTTTTCATTGTGGTTTGTTTGAGACAAATGTTCTGTACTTTCAACGTATTGTGCTTCTGCTCTGACAATGATTCGATTTTTCACCACGACGACTTGATTAGATATGCTTTGAAAAACGTACAAACAATGATCTTAAACTGAATAATCTAGGGATACAGTGAAAGTTTCGGTGTTGTGGAATGATGCTGTCATTCATGGTAAACACACTCCGTCACCTGGTGTCACATGTGACTGTTTTCGCTCAAGGAGGATTTGGATGTTGTGTCTCTCCCGTATAGCCAGCCACAGGCCAGGTGAAGTAATGCTTGCCAGTGAACCCATTCAACATGGCGTGACTAGGAAAGCCAGCTGCCACAGAGGTGTCGAAAACCTCTTTCTATACTCTCGCTTTAACTGCTCACCAGCGTCACTCCTTCCGTGTTGCTCTCCCCATTTCAAATCTCCAACCCTTTTTTGACGTAACTGCTTGAACCCTAGTATCCCCTAGGAGGGACATTTGCCAAAATTAGATCAGATATTTTCGGGTGTAGAGGGGGACAATATGGACCAAGTACAGAGCCAACTATCAACTAAGTATTAGATTACTAGAGGGTTTATAAAGTGGTTGAAAAGAGAGACGAGTGGGGGTCTACATCGCCTACCCTCTCTAGGTTCAAGTGTGAGGGAACACAAACCTTGTGTCTGTTTGTTCCTTTCATGGAGAAGGGGGGACAGAAGGTGAGACACGGGGGGAAAGAGGGGTGAAACTGCTGAGCAAGCTGTTCCCTCCTGCTGCCTGTCGGCGTCTATCAACTCTTCCAGGCTTTGACACTCTAAATGCCCTCTAGAGACACACCTTTAGGCGTCCCGGTGAAGCACCCTCATGCTGGAAGCAGCGCATCGGTTCACCTGAAGGACAGAGCGCGGTGAACCCGTGGCCTCAGATACTGCAGGTTTAGCTACAGGAGAGGGGAGATCAGGACAATTTGCACCTGAAAAAAAAAAAGCGCGTACCTCAGCCTAACCTCTGGGTGTGTTTGAGTGACTGGGTAAACAGTGCTCGGGGGTAACGCCCACTGCTCATGTGAAATGTATCTGCAGCAATTACTCAGCCATATCTGCTGATGATAACAGAGGGGGTGACCTTAAATGTTAGGAAAGAGAGTGCGAATGTTTGAGGATGTGTGCATGTGTGTAGTCCACGCATACGAATACATGTGTAGCATGTGTGCGTGTGCGTGTGTGTGTGTGTGTGCCCACAAATGCGTGGAATGTGGATGCGTGCATGTGTGTGTATTATATGGATGACTATTTTGAATTATTTTCGTAACCATTAACCAGCTTTTACCTTTTCTTGTGGTACAAACGAACTGGCCTATAGTGAACTGCACTGAACACTGCACTGCTAATAATGTTTTTCAACTTTGCCTCACGGTGGCATGTTTATATACAGTACACACCCGCATATGATGGTAATATTCTGAAGAACATATACACATCTGCATGATGCTAATATTCAAAAGAGCAGGTACACACCTGCATAATGCAAATGCTCTAAACATCATGTATAGTGTATACATACTGTACACCTACAGTACCACCTACCTACCACCTACACATGCCATCTGTATATATTATCATAGATTATTGACCTGTTTCTGTCCTCTCCTGCTCTTACTGTCTTTATCCTGTCTCTTCTCCCGAAAACTATAAAATGATGGAGCATGCTCCAAAGAATGAATTTTACCCACTAATTCCCCCCTGTACACCTGTGATTGGTATTCTTGGGGGCTTTTTTGTCTTGCCTTTATTGATAGATATACAGTAGTTTGACAGGTAACGAGGAGAGAGATGGGGGAGAAGACACTCAGAAAAAGGTCGTCGGATCGAGACTCAAACCCGCAACGCGCTATCAAGCTGGATTACCAGCCTAGGTGCCCGGACCACTAGGCCGGCCCGGGCCTGATGTGACAGTGTTAAACTTAATTCTGATTCTAATTCTGAAACCTTTTATTGGTTAATTAACCATTCACAATCACCAATAAGATAAAAATGTACTGCTGACAAATGGCTGTGACTCACAAATGAACACCGACTGCATTTGCAGTCGCGAAACTGCTACAGGAACACAGTACAGGAAATAATTGGTGAATACATTACACTAACCGGCACTGGCTGGATGGAGAATTAGATTTCTTAATCTATTACTGTAGATCTGCAGTGCTGCTTGTCATCATGTGTAGCATTTAATTGCCTTAGTCAACATTTTTGATCGATGCTAAAATAAAATATAGATTCAGATAATTATTTTATTTTATTCTTAAATCCACTGGCCGGCAGGCCCATCTCAGCTCGTCAACTCCTGAAGTGTGCAAGGCATTTTATTTGCCGGTGTTTATAGGATACTTATTTGATATCTCACTTTGCAATGTTTGTTTGGCACTGGCAGTACCTAAACTCTGTGTGTGTGCGCACGTAGGCACACACACACACACACACACACACACACACACACACACACACACACACACACACACACACACACACACACACACACACACACACACACACACACACACACACACACACACACACACACACAAACAGATGCATGACAAACCACAACACAAGCCACTCTAAAGATGCATTTCACATTGTCTGGGTTAATAATACTAGGCACTCTTGCAGGAACATCTCGCTTTTTGTGTTGTGTTTCTTACAGCCGTATTGAGAGCTGTGACTCACAGAAGAACAGCAGATTAGCTGCCGTTACAGCGACCCTTGCCGCTAATCCCGGCGCACATACGCCGCAGGGAATGTTCCTCTTCCAAACACACCAGGCTGGATTAAAGCTGTGAGTTATCAGTGCGTGGAGCCCGCACAAAGAGAGCACTATTAACAGTCACAGAGCTAGGGCCACATAAAGACTTGTCTGCCTCTGTCAGAGCTCAGGGCAGACGGCGCAGAGCTGCATGGTTTACGCATAAACAGAAGTCAGCGGAGAGTGATTGGGGTGTGAGGCAGTGACAGAAAGTAAATATTTACTCAAAGTACTAAGTAACTTTTTTCTATTTTTCGATACTTTATACTTCTACTTCTCTACAACTGAGAGTCAAACATTTAACTTTTTTACTTCATTTAAATTCATTAACAGCAATTAGTTAGCTAGCTACCTTTGAATTTGACGTGAGTCAACAGTCTGTCTCGAGAGACTATATTACTAGTTACTTTGCAGGTCTAGATTATTTGTGGCAATATATATATATTGATCCCAATACGTTTGTACTTTCACTCAATTAAATACAGGACTTTTACTTGTAACACAGTATTTCTAGACTGTGGTATTTCTGCTATTACTTTTAGTAAAATAAAAGGCTGATGATTTCTTCCACCACTGGATGTGAGGAGAGACAGCAACACTGACAAGGAGAACATCATTCTCAAACTCGGAACCTCTGCACGCTACGCTGTTCAGAGTCACATCAGAATGACAGAACGTGCTGTGTGTTGTTACTGCGACAGTACACCCTCATAAACTCTGGAAAAACAACCTTCCTGTGTTATACAATATGATGTAATGACGCTGCTGCAGTGCTTTGTAAGGCTTCTGCAACCCAAACAGCCATCTCCTGTTGTGTAGATTTAGTTTTATATTTTACTCAATGTGTTATCCTGAGGTGTGGGGTTTTAACTGCTGTAGCCTACTACTACCACTTAACCTTATGGGCTATAGTATAGTGAGAAACACTGGTATAGCCGCTATACCTGTGTTTCTCAATCGGTTTCATTTCAAGGACGCCCAGTTTGAGATTGTATATATATGCATTAGGGCCTTATACATTTTGAGAACCACTGGTATAGACTCTATAGGCGTATGTTATGAATTATAATATAGGTATATGTTATATAGATATATAGATATAGTTGATTTGGGTAACAGAGTGGATGGTCAGTCTGATATCTCAGTGTTTAATATTTTGTTTGTATGGACCTATGTGTCTGAAATAAAGTGTATTTATCTTGTTTTGTATGGACCTATGTGTCTGAAATCAAGTTCATCTATCTAACACAAGCTTGTATTAGACAATACAATAGGGTTAAAGTGTTTACACTGATTTTGATGCAATATCAAATAATTTCGCTGTGGAGCCCCTTATGAACCCCTGGGGGTTCCCGGTAGCCTGGGTTCCAGCCTGATTTGCTGCATTCCGCGGGTCTGAAATGTCACTTCGATTATAGCGCAGTGACATTTCAGATCAGCGGAACTCAGCGAATCAGGCTGGAACCCAGGCTAGGTTCCCGGACCACTTGTTTGAGAACCTTCTTTTAAGATATGTTTTGGCCTTTTTTCTGCCATTATTGATCGATGATAGTAGACTGACTGACAGGAAGAGAGAGATGGGGACTGGGAGTGACACGCAGCAATGTTGTCGGGATTGGGAGTCGAACTCACGACGTGCTGCCAGGCGGCGGCGGCGGCAGCCTAGGTACCCAGACGGCTACGCCAGCCGCCCGGGCGCCCTCATTGAGAACCAATGGTCTACACCAGGGGTGTCAAACTGGTGATCCGTGGGCCGCATGCGGCCCAGGTAGAGGTCCAATGCGGCCCTCAAGATGATTTTCAAAAAGGAAACGACGCTGCTACTCCCCCTCCCCCACCTGCCCCACAATGGCCCTGCTGTAGACGGCTTTGTCTCTGCCCAGGTGTCGAATGTTGTCACCGATGGGCTCGTTAACAGTCTAGTTTGGTTGAGTTGTGGTGGATACTCTCCTCACACTCTGATGCAGCAGGACATGGAGAGGCTAATCATAGTTGTTACAGCTCAGTAGAGTTTCATTTCAGTTACCAAGTGTAGTGAGGAATATAGTCTACTTACACACGATGATACAATAATAATTGCATTTTGAACTATTATCTAATGGTTTATTGGTTTTTTTCTCCAACTCATACCAAATGTCTTCTAGCCTACAACTGTAATACAAATAAAGTCAATTCATGTCAATAAACAGTCTAGAAAACAAAGCAGAGTGACAACTGTGTAAGTCAACGCACGTGAGCTGCAACTGGTCGCGGCCCTCATCAAGTCACCTTGCGCGCAATGTGGCCCTCGCCCAAAAATGAGTTTGACACCCCTGGTCTACACAGTGCTCTCTGCTCTGTAAAGCACCTATAGCATGCAAACATAGTGCCATGTAGGCACGCATACTTATTACTGTATAGTATCTGTATGCATGTGCCAGCCACAGCTAAACATTGTAACCAATCAATCAACCGCCCATGTTGCTGTCAAACTTCCAGACCTTTGGAAAGTTCCAGACTTTTGGTGACTCATGAACACTCGGCTGTAACCAGAGAGTGCTTTCTTGTTTCTTGTTTTGCTCAGATACCCACTTCACATATCCAATATGTAGTCGTGCATTATGAAATCTGGGAGTATCCCGGCTTCATTAATCCAACTCCCAGACAAGAGTGTTGAGAGAAGAATGTGCAAAACACTTGAGTTAGTCAACTAATTGACTGGCACAGGGTAAATACCTGGCTGACAAATTTCTTAAACAGCTGCCAGTGGCTTTGTAGTGGTTACGTTGATTGCCTATTCTGCCATAGCTTTGGCACTTCCACATGGTGCTCAGTCATTTATTTATGTCTACCCAGCGTCCCCCAATTCATTATGGCAGTATTTGTTGAATTTTGTCAAAACAAGCAACAATAGGGATCCCACAAAGCAGAGCCTGTACTCTGGTGTGAGGTTACAGTGCAAGTGTAGACACGTGGGTTTTGAATTGAGAACTGATGTGTGATAACATCAAGGCAAAATGTATTGAAAATGATAATAATCACACATTTCCTCAAGTATTTTGCTTCCTGCTGGGCATTTACTTGCATAATCCTTCTGTAATGATATGACAACATAAGGGTTTATATGGCATTGTCACACCATGAACAAGTACGCACGCCCAGTGTTTTGTTCCATAAAGTACAGTATTATCACATATTTTGATAAAGCAGTGAACTTTGGCATGTGTGGATGAAAGCTATAGCCCATTTATAGACACCCATTAATGTCATTAATCATCCATAATCAAGAATGCCTTCACAGATCAATCTAAACATTGACCAGTTTACTGCAGCCAACAAGAAATACCATAGAAGACATTGAGGTCAGCGAGTTTGTCATGGCACAAAAGAATAATAACAAACATAATAATAAACAAACATAAGTCGCTCAACACCTGCTGGCCCATATGGCTATCGTCCCCAGTAGCTGAGCAGTGTGTGTGCCATGTCTTTACGATATCTACTGTACTGTTACCATATCTACCCATTGATGCCTATAACTCTCATTAAAGATTAGCTACCAAAACACGCTGTGGCTTTGGTCTTGTGAAAGATACTATCACAGTTGACAGAGAAACAGATGACCCGCAGGCCGTGGCCAGCACAGTGGCAATACACGCAGGCACAAGAAATTGCTCAATAGGCTGATAATAATGCTGCTGGTGTTATCTGCAGCTGATTGCTTTATAACTGTATAATTCAGGGACAGTTTCCTTTAGAGCTTAGGCGATCAAATACAGCCTGTTTGCGCTGAAATAAATATATTTTTATTCCGTGTAAGTGTGTGGATTCTCACTGAATATTGATCTGTTTATCTGCATGTCCACGTAAAAATGGTTATAACTAATGCAGCATGAATATTGTGCATGCCATGTTGACCCTTCTAATGACGACCTTCTGGAAGCAAGCAAGGTTTTGTCTTGTACACAAAAAAAGAACCTGAAGAAGGTCAGTAGACCGAAAGCTTGCTAAATAAATACATTGATTGTGCGCAGATCTGAGCTTCCCTTTATTTTTTCTCATGTTCCCTTTGTGGCTCCAGCACCTCACTTTTTTCAGCAGATGAGCGGTGGTTCTTTTTACAAAAAAAGAACAAAATGCCCCGGATTCCCTACCTGCCCTCTGAATGGAGATTGCATCATAAACTGCGTTATGACCGTTTATGTAACACTGTACAATAGGTCACATCCTGGTCTTAATTGTATAGGCTTGTGAAGTGGGTCAGGTTCACTAGAGTGCCACATATCCAGACAAAATACATAAAGGCAGTCTTTCCAGAAAGCTCTCCTTACTATTGTGTGGATGTATGGCCCTAAGATCAAAATAGAGGGCAAACATGACAACTTGACAAGACAACAGTGTGTAACTATATCGGCAAGCCATCTGGCTCTCTATATATCCCTCGACGCCACACCAGGTCTACTCTTCTCTCCCTATCAGACATAATGGGTACAGAAATAATACATTGAGCATGGTAATAGGGAGCTTCCTGCTTTCTCAACAACAACCCGAAAATCACTCACAAAGACAATCGCCTCACATCATCTGCCCGTCTTGTCTGTTTCTCCTTTCCCTCCGAGACCTACAGTACAGCACAGTGAGGAAATGCACAGTGCGGACGCCGTGCCAAATGGGTGGCCCCGGGGCTAGGAACACCAAGAAACCATCAAGTTTGGTGGTTTGAGCGAGAGCAGCGGGGGGAGCGATTGGTTTGGTTTACATTGAAATTAAGGCAGAGAAATGAGAAACTGCTGTTTACATTTTAGGTGGACCGTTCTCTGTATTTCCATCCACACCCAGGGAAAACGTAAGCCAGCAGTCCGAGAGTTATGAAAAATGCATCGTGTAATTGTAAATGAAGAAATGCGAAGCAGCGGCTTATACTTCGCTTCAGTTTAGAATCCAAATGGAGGGCTATGCATTCCCTCAGAGGTATTATGAATTATGATGTTTTGCTGTACAATACATACAGTAGTGTGCATATAATATCAGTGCATACTGTACTGTAGGAAGTACAGTAAGTTAGTGATACTTTACCATCAATGCTTTGACCCATCTTTAAGCAACTACTGATTGTCTGACAATATACAACAATAAGTACTGTTCCTGAACTAATAATATAACAGTGAGTGATAGTAAAGAAAAACATTGTACACATTTAAATCATATAAAACTAGAAACCACTCAGTAGACTGCAGACCTCCGACAAAACAGCACAAATGTGTTCCGAAATGGGTCATGATGTAATTTTGACCTTGGAGTTGTGATCTTGTACATTTACGGGAATTAATAAAGTCCTTTATTCATTCCCGCAAGTATCATGAAAATCTACTGTACACAGTCACCCCTAAAAGTGAATCATGTCTTCGGGGGAGCCTACTGATCATTCCCACCAAGTATCACAAAAATCCCCCACTCTGCCATTATTTTCACATTACGGTATCCTGCATGCTGGCAATGTAACATAAACCACAACTACTTTATTTTGCATTAAATTATACAAAATTAAATGTTCATCATTCTGGATAATGTTCATGCTTATATAAATGTATGCATGCTATTGCTGAGGCTTAGTCTAGTCTAGTTTGTAGCTATTCTTCACTAATGGCAAGAAGCAACTTAACCCCACCCTGTCTCCTGAATATATACTTGATTGATTGATTGAAGAATTTATTAACAGTTTGCAGAATTACAGTACATTTCAAGCACAAACTCAATACAAAGGCTGTTAACTGTGAGTGGACCACCATGTTCAAATCATCAAAACATTTAGAGACGTACAAATAGACACTTCTATAGACAGAACAGGAATTCATCATAAAGGAGGTAAAAAGGGAAAAGAAACATATACAGTGAGGGGGAAAAAAAGGGTGGGCGGTGGGGGGGGATTCACGTTCAGCTCCGTTAATTTGTTTGTTTTCCTTGGAGGAGCTGCGTTGGGTCCCCAAGTCGGCTCCGTGGCCGTACCTTGAGTTGGCTGTGTGGCCGTGACCGTCTCTTGTGTTGTCCTTGCGTTGGGTCCCCAAGTCGGCTCAGTGGCCATACCTTGAGTTGGCTGTGTGGCCGCGACCGTCTCTTGTGTTGTCCTTGCGTTCGTGTTTGAGGGATTCCGATTTGACAGGGGCCAGTTTCGAATTGCAGCCGTCCGTATAATTTGCCCTTTGAGAGCGGTTTTGAAAGAGTCAAGGGATTCGCATGTCTTAATGACAGTTGGTAGGGCGTTCCACATTTTGGTGGCATAGGAGCGAAAATAATTTAGTCCCTTGTTTGTGCCGAATCTGGGTTGTACATGGTTCGTTGCACTCCCTCTGGTGTTGTGGGTGTGGACTTCGTTAACATTAAGGAAGTATCTAGACAGGTACATGGGTATCTTGGTGGTGTATCGAATCTTGTGGACCAGACCCATTGCAAGATGCTGTACTCTGTCGTCGACCCTAAGCCATTCCAGCCTGTCGAAGTGGGCAGGGGTGAGGTGGGTTCGGGGGGCTAGGTCAAGTAGGAGCCTGACCAGTTTGTTTTGGGAAGTCTGGAGCCTGGTTTTAAGGGCCTTTGAGGTGCTGTGGTACCAGGAGGTGCATGCATAGTCAAAGAAACCCTGTACAAGGGCTCCTGTTAAGGTCTTCTTGCATACTGTACATGCATATGGGACTTACTTATGGATTATGGTCCAATGGGCCTATAAATTACTATATCCAAGAGAGAACACACCAACATCAGATTAGCGTATGGTACGTTTTGTGTGACTTTGATGTGTTCAAGATGTTTTGAGCATGCAGCATCAGATTTCAATAACAACAATCATATGTTATATCTCAATAACAGAAAAATATATAAAAAAACAGCTTTTAGTTATGAAATACTATTAAAGTATAAGAGTGACAAAGGATCCAGAAAAAGGCTGGCATGGTCTTACGTCCGTACTTTATTGTGTAATTTGAAAACAAGGACTACAAAGGAGGACAACATGTCCCTGGTGGATGTTGTTTTGCCTGAAAGGTTCAGGCCAAATTATGTTTAACAATTACCTTTGACATAATGATTACCTTCATTGTGCTAAGAAAAGGCTTTGACGACATCTTTTTTCACTTTTCTACCCTGAGACACCAAAGACTGTACTGTACTACTATACTGTACGCACGCACGCACGCACGCACGCACGCACGCACGCACGCACGCACGCACGCACGCACGCACGCACGCACGCACGCACGCACGCACGCGCGCATGCATGCACGCTGTAGGTGTGACACAGTATCTGTGACCAGGGGCCATTATGTGGATATAAAAAGGTTATTAGTGTCCCTCTGGGTCAAATATCCTTCAGTAGAGTGGAGACACTTTGGACCCCTGTTCTGTTCCTCACAATGGTCCATCTACTGTACTGCTGGTGCCTGCTTTAAGTGGGGGATGTCAGATGTCTGCACTTAACAGGCAACCCGCGTGCACGTGCTGTAGAGCGGTAAGGTTCATAAATACAGACTCTAAAAATGCTTCTTTCTGATTGGCTATCCGCTAATATTGAATATCGGGACACCTCAAACATAGTCACAGTCAGCAGTTTAAATGCTCATGATTAAACTGCATGTAACCATAACAGCAGAATGCAGTAAACTAATTGTAGAAGCTGTTTGAGTGTTTGTTGGACTAGAAAGTTGTTACCAAGACAACACAGCTGTCGTTTTACTTTCATCTATACCGTATCTATTAACGTGCCTGTCTCTCAATCGACTTGGCATGTTGGCCAAGTCACAGTACGTGTGTCTGTGATGCTGTCACAGTAGTTGAGAATAACAACAAAAACACAGCCTCTCTTTTTTCCATTAAGTAAATGGCCATGGTATAGCCATGGTATCAAGATGTCCTGACTGTCCATTGTTGGGATATCTCACTGTGCATCATCACTTGTAAAAAAAATCACACCCGTGTGAACTGAGTGGTGCAACTCCCCTCTCCCCTGCCCCCCCCCCCCCCCCCCCCCCCCCCTCTCGCTCTCTTTCATTAGCAGGCAACATTGTAGCACTATCTCTCTCTGTTTCTGGCACAACAGCGCCACTTTTGCCCCTACTGCTACTCATAGTCACATAGTCACACACATATATAGTCAATTAGGTTAACACATACGGTAGGTTAACACGGTTTACCTTTGTTAACCTTTTTTTGAGTGGTTGCACCACTCAAAAAAAGAAAAGAAAGAAAAATAGCTGTTCCACACTAACAGGCCCCTGTATTGGAGAATGTTGCTTTTACTGTTAAAAGCTTATACTCTTTCAGAGTGAAATGAATACTCTGGATTTTATTGTGTAGCCAGAATTGAATGAGAAATCATGTGGCTTTCCTAGGAAATGACACACACACACACACGCACACGCACACGCACACACACACACACACACACACACACACACACACACACACACACACACACACACACACACACACACACACACGCGCGCACACGCACACCCACACCCACACACCTTGAATAAATAACTCAGAAGGGTGTCAGAGAGTCTATACAAGTGTGCGTGTCAGGGGTCAGGGTGTTAAGTGTGTATCGGCGGATGGCACGCAAGTTTATTTATATATATCATTTGTCTACCTCTGCGTCATTTCTGTGTTGTGCTTAGTAGAGAGAGAGAGTGTGTGTGTGTGTGTGTGTGTGTGTGTGTGTGTGTGTGTGTGTGTGTGTGTGTGTGTGTGTGTGTGTGTGTGTGTGTGTGTGTGTACCCCAGGTATGCTCTGCCACCTCTAATTAACTTGGCGGAGGTGTGTATGAGTCAGCAGCAGTTGACAGGATAATTACCTTGTGGCTAACCTGTTTATGCACACACACACACACACACACACACACACACACACACACACACACACACACACACACACACACACACACACACACACACACACACACACACACACACACACACACACACACACACACACACACACACACACACACACACTGGCGAACCCTTTGTGAACCCCTGTGAGAGCTCAATTCGCTCTACATTAGTGGGTGAATTTCTGCCTATTCCATGGCAAATAAATGCAACTATAAAACACAGGCATGTCACGACCCATCAGAGAGTGCCAGCCATGGTGCATTTCACTACCTGCGGGTGTGGGTGCGTGTGTGTGTGTGTGTGTGTGTGTGTGTGTGTGTGTGTGTGTGTGTGTGTGTGTGTGTGTGTGTGTGTGTGTGTGTGTGTGTGTGTGTGTGTGTGTGTGTGTGTGGTGTGTGTGTGTCTGTCTGCGCGGGACTGATGTAACCTGGCAGCTAAGGTGCAAACAGAGGGCAACACACCTATTAGAGGTGGCAACCCCAGCCACAAGAAACCTAGGAAATTAATGTTCAAGGAAATTAATGTGCGTCTCTGCTCATTGAAAACATAAACAAACACAAACAAATACCTTAAGTGCCACAAAGCAGGAACTTCCAGTGCTGAGAGCAACTTCCAATTTCCTCGTGACTATAAGCATTTATGATTAATTTAGCATTCCATGTACAACATACTGTACCTAGAATTAGTCCTCAACAATCTGTTTTCGTGGGTGATTGCAAGTGATTGTTAAATTAAAGGTTGGGACTAACAATGTAGATGAATCTCTCACAACATGATGGATAGATTCGTGTTTGTCTAACCTACTGTTATATCTGTTTACAAACAGAGTCAACAATCACATGCATCTTGTTTTGGAATTATTTATGGATTAGTACTTGGTTGGCTGGTTCCTTTTGATTAAAGTTTATTTATATTTCTTTAAATAAACTCGAATGGCATGGCATGCTCGACAAGCAATGCATTATAACAGCTAGAGCGGTGCCCGTTGGAGCCTCTACAGCGGTGCCCGTTGGACACTGGCCTACTTGGAACGATGCAAGTTGGAAATGCATGCCCTACCCAGATATTATGTCTGTGTACCTTTTATGCCCATATATGGAGTTCTTTGTCAGGCATGCCCAAATATGGAGTATACTGCAGACGTCAGAATAATGTCAGAACAAGCCAGCTCCATATGGACACTGGGCAGGGGCCCTGTCCAGAGCCCGGGCAGAGGGGACGGTTCCAGACAATCGTGGGTCCGACGGACTCGACACCGGGCACTGCAATCCCTGTGGTGGTATGGAACGCGTGTGTCGAATTTGAAGTCGGTGGGGCGAACGGTTCTCGAGTTACGTGGATTACAGACGTACACACAGACTTGGTGCATTTATAATAACAACAATACTAAATAAAGACACAAAATATATCAAATATTACAAGTAAAGAAAGAGCTTTTATAGCAGCAATGGTGTTTTTTTGCCAAGTTAAGGACCTGTCTCTACAGGAGAGTCCTACTGATGACCCGGCTCTAGTTACTATATCACAGCCCACCACTGTATTCTCAATCCCTTGCTGTGTTATCGCTCTCATCTCCTCTGCTTGTGGCCTGGGCCGTGGCTCAGCGGTCCAGGCACCTTGGCTGGTAATCCAGTCTGGCAGTGTGCCGCGGGTTCGACTCCTGATCCCGACGGCCTTTACTGCATGTCTTCCCCCGATCTCTCTCCCCATTTCCTGTCAGCCTACTGTCTGTCCCTCCATAAAAAAAATATAAAATAAAGGCGAAAGCCACAAAAAACATCTCCTCTGCTTGTGTTGGTGGCTAATGCATCGTGACACAGTTCAGAGTTTTGCAGGCAGGTATGGGTGGAAGTGGGCCTGGCATAGTCAGATACACTAAGACAGACTGGGTTCATGGCCTCTTCTGGTATGTCTCAACGCCTACTTTATCCCGCATCATTTGCTGTGAACTTTACAGCTGATGCTCCTCTGCAAGGAAGCGCCCTCACTTCTGAGTTCAGAAATATTTAATGTTATGAAAGGGAAAGATTGCCACACCAAAACATTGAAGGTCAAGTGTAGAGATGAGGGTGTGTGTCTGTATGTGTGTGTGTATGTGTGCGTGCGTGCGTGCGTGCGTGCGTGCGTGCGTGCGTGCGTGCGTGCGTGCGTGCGTGCGTGCGTGCGTGCGTGCGTGTGATTGAAAACATTGCCACTCCTGCGCATTAATATATTGCGTTAATCCCATCACAATCATACAAAAGATCATCATCTATTTGTACATAAACAAAAAAGTTTGTGTTGATTCAAGCGCCGTTTGAAGGGAACAAAGAATAAGGAAGGACAAAGGCAGAGGAACCATTTGAAGAGATAGCACCAGGAACTATTATGCTTGTTTGAATTATTTCTGATCAAAATACAGACCAAACTACTAGATAAGACCGCCATCCACTTCATAAGGTTGGTTAGCATCTACTTCAGCCTTAGTCATCAGGGACACCTACAGTGATGGTTTTATTCCCTACTGGGAAACCACTTTGTTTGCTTTTGATTGTGCTAAATGTGTGATTTTGAGACCTGTTAAACCATGCAATGAGAGACAATGGAATCGTTTCAGCTTCATAACACAAGGTTCTACTAAAGTTCTACATTGCTTTAGAGAATATTTCTTCCAAAAGAGCAGGCTATGTTCTAGAGATGTCAGAAAGCTGAAATCAATTTCCACACGCTGGCAAAGCATAACCCAATGCTTTGAATGAACCAGTGAAGTGAAAAACAATGTCACACTAGATGGACATTTGCCTTTTTACTTCAGTTAATGGATAAAAGGTATATTCAGTGATTTCACTAAATTCAAATATCACTTATTTTTTTGTTTTGTTGTGATAATCCTCCCTACTATAGAGTGTGCTGACCATATAAGTCACTGTCCCCAGTTAACCCCTGGGGTCAAAAAACCTTAGGTTTCGTTTTTGGCTAGGTGGCCGAGCCTTCATCCAATCAGGATAGAGAGGAGCCTTCCGCCAATCATGATTGAGCGGGGGCGGGCCTTGGTGTGCGACTGTACGTGCTGTTGGCCTGTTGCGTGTCCCCCACTGTAGTGTGTGCATGTGCACATCTTGTTACCGGGGCAGACCAGGGGGTTTCCAAATCACCCACATCACTGAATGCTCCTTTAAGTAACCGATGTAAAAAAATATATAATACAAATACAAATAATTTAAACATTTAACCAGCGGGATACAGAGAGAGACCCGCCCATAATACCAAGACGACCACCATCCCACTGGGACTCCAGAGCCTACCAGGCCGGCTAGGAGAAGATGGCAAGTGCCTCAGTCAGCGCCTACGGGACTTATGTGTTTAGGTGTGTATATGAACCTATGGGGGCTGTGTGTAGCGTCCCATGGTGTGCCAATGGACTAACCTCGCGTCACCAGGCTTTCCACCTCGGAGGAAAGCCTGGTCTGTGTTGCCGTGTGAACCGGTCTGGAGCGGATGATATTGTTATGTCATGTTGTAGTCTTTGTTTTGTAGTCATCAGGCAGGAACCATCATCTGGAACTTCCTTTCCCTCAAACCGGAAAAATAACAATAAAAGCTCTCGTAGCCCGCTGCTTTTATTGAGAAAAATCGGTTTGAGGGAAAAGGAAGTTCCAGATTGATGGTTCCTGCCTGATGACTACAAAACAATGACTACAACATGACGTATAGCGATCATAAACCCGAAAAGGAATGCTGACCAGGCTACCAATGGACAGAGAAGGACTTCCCAGCATAATGGGCCTTGATATGAAAAAAAGTTTAAAACCACTGGTATATGGGTTGAAGTGGTTAAGAAATGGATCAGGTGGTTCCTTAATATTTGATATAGTGTGCGGACACACTTTCCCTCTCTCTCTTTCTGTTCAGTTTCTCTCACTCACTCTCTCGCACACACACACACACACACACACACACACACACACACACACACACACACACACACACACACACACACACACACACACACACACACACACACACACACACACACACACACAGTGCATACATACATACATACATACATACAGTGCTCACGTCCACACACACACACACACACACACACACACACACACACACACACACACACACACACACACACACACACACACACACACACACACACACACACACACACACACACACACACACACACAGTGCATACATACATACATACATACATACATATATACATACATACAGTGCTCACGTCCGCACGCACACAGTTGAGAACTACTTTGCACAGGTGCACTGTACAAACACTGTGGCCGTTTAATCCTCCCACACACTTTGACATGAAGATAGAGGGAGAGATTTCTGCAGACAAATGAACGGACAATCTTTGCCACAGGGACTTATCAGATACGATCAGAACGCGGTGTGTAATATTCCCGAAATGAATCAGAATAAAATCAAATTAGCCTCCAGGCCAGACGTGGATCAGCCCGCCCCAACAAAACTGTACGCTTTGTTTGTTTAAGTTTTAATGTGGGAGGTGATAACCTGGGGGGCCGTCGCCTTGGTAACAACATAATTTCAAAGCATTGTTTCGCAGCACTCTGACGCTGTATCAGGGAAATGCAGTGGCAGACGTGCCGGCTAATCATCTAAGAGAGCTAGACAGACGGACAGACAGAGATGGGTAGACAGAGAGAGAGCAGAGTCGGGGGGATGGGGGGGGGGGGGGGGGGGGGTAGGGGACTTGCTTGTACATACAACTCTGCATCTTGTACAAATACACCTGAAACACGCACAGTATACACAGTAAACTGGGGCCGACAACCACTTAAAACACAGCCATAGAATGGAGGTGTTTGCGAGCCGGTCGAATCCCGCAGCCTCGGTCAAGTCTGTCAACAATACGGAACAGCGAGAAACACAAATGTGCAATGTTAGTCCGTTTGATGTTCTCCGGCTATTCTCTCATTCTGTTTCTATATTAATCTCTCCTCCTCCTCCTCCTCTCGCTCTCTCTCTCTCTCTCTCTCTCTCTCTTTCTCAATAGACAGCAGCCTGAAAGGCAGAGTAGAGATGTTTAAGAACACGGTTTGCCGCGGTAAAACCTGCGGATAACAATGAGCGCTTTACACAGGGAAGGAATTCAAAGAACTTGCGGGGAGAAACACAGACAATACTTGGCTGTGAAAGAGTGACGATCAGTCATGCTAAATCGCAGCCTTTGTGCCCCAGAAGCTTTGATCCCAAACTTCCAGTGAGCCTCCCGTTCGGTCTGTTTGCTCTCAATTCAAATATATTAAGACTTTGAATAAAGCGCAGACTTCAGAAACAGCCTGTGGTATTTGCTCAAAGATTAGTTTACTTAAAAGCCAAAAAAGAGGCCCCGAATTCAGAAGAGAAAAACCCTCCATTGACGGAGATGAGAGGTAATCTGGGCAAGGCTGAGTTGATGCATTGCTTTCCCCAATGTGTTTATAATGTGTGTATACAGAGTGCACCGTGTGTCTGTATATGTAGATATATGTATTAGAGGTGTGTGAGCATTTTGTTGTGCGCGCACGCGTGTGTGTGCGTGCGAGCGTGTGTGCGCGCGCGTGCGCGTGCCTGCGTGCGTGTTGTCTATAGATACAATATTTGGGATGTTGAGCTTTAAACAGTAGCAACAACCTAGCACTGAATATTCTTTTATACTGTGTCATCAAAATACTGTTTACTGAAACGATGAGGGTATAGACCCAAACAACCTTGGTGGAGTCAACAAGGACCTGTGTGTGTGTGTGTGTGTGTGTGTGTGTGTGTGTGTGTGTGTGTGTGTGTGTTTTTTTCTGGCCGAGTCATACCAAAGACCAAAAAATGGGACCCGATGCCTCCCTGCTTGCCACTCAGTATCAAGGGTTGGATTGGGGATAAGTCCCTGTGACATATAGCATCATGTCCAGGAGGTGTACTTGTACATCATGGCCGGAGGATGTACTTGTACATGAAGCAGCCTTACGCTACAGAAACAGGAAATGGGCTCCTGCCCCTTATAGGGCCCTTTAGGGCGAGGTCACTTCTCGCCCTCAGGGCATCTTACTGGTACATAGTCCAATATTTGTGAGAACCTTATATGGATTTCCCATGTTCATTCTCTAATAACTAACTGTGATATTAACGCTTACTACTATGGTTAACCTTATAGCCTTAATGGGAAGAAATGGTTTCAGAGCCATGTGGCCTCTAGGGGGCAGATGATCATGTTATCTGTAAATTATATGTATAATTTGTGTAATAATTTTGTTTTTAATGTTTTGTTGTATACAGGTTGAGGCCTCGTATAAGCCTTTGGGCTTCTTGCCTCCTCCTAGCACTTTCATTTTTTTCTTCTACGTATCTTCTATTTTGTACTGATCTTATACTGTACTGTGCTAAATAAATGAATCAAATCAAATCAAATAAATCAAATCAAGGGCGAGGTCGTGTCCATGCATCCGCTTGGGTGACAGCAGACTGCTGGGTGAGCACTGGCGCTTTGGCATGGGGGGTCAGATCAACATATGGAATGAATTCTCTACTGGCCATACTGTATATGGAGCGTGTCTTGAGTCTACAGGGTTTGATGAGGTCAGATCAGATCCATTCAACTTATGGAATGTCAGAACAGGTCAGCTCCATATATGGAGATCTAAGGGTTTGAGGTTTGAGGTCAGATGTATAGTTTCTGGCCGGCTCCATATATGCAGATCTAGGTGATGATCCAGTCTTCTCCATGTATGGTTATCTAGGGTTAGATGAGGTCAGTGTCGTGATCTTCATATATACGCCATATATGGTGGCGTGACATGTCACGAGGCGTGATGTCACGAGGTGTGACCATACAGTATATGGAGGCATGATGTCACGAGGCGTGACCATATATGGAGGGGTGATGTCACAGTGATGTCACGAGGCGTGACCATATATGGAGGCGTGGGGTGACTAACTAACTGACGGACGGACGGACGGACGGACGGACGGACGTTAATGCATCTCATGCTTGTGATTGCATGTGTACCGGTGTCTATAATGGTGTGTTTGAATGGCTGAATGTGTGCCTGTTTGTATGAACATTGCCTACAGCGAGCATGTGGTCTCCCCTAGAAGGATATCAGTGGTTCTCAAAATCTTTCATTTCAAGGACCCCCAGTTTAGTATGTAAGTAAGTTAGACCATGGACCCCCGTCATTCTGAGAGAGTGTACTGATGGGTCCATTTGGTTCCATTTGTACACTTGAGTTACAAACCTGTAACGTTCAATTTGGTTCCTAACTATCATAGCTGGGGACTCCTTGGAATACCCTCAAATACCCCCTGGGGGTCCCCGGTCCACGCTTTGTGAACCACAGGTTTACATGGGTCACCGAAGTCCCCTGAGGACATGGAGCAAGGCATGAGCTGGTTGGCCAACTACCCCTGACCCTTCAACTTTAACCCTGCCATAGGACTGTCTGACCTTCCCCCTGCATGATTGCCTCAGCCTGTCAACCAAACCGACAAGAAACCCACCTGAGGCACTGATCACTATACGCTTATTACCACTCACCATATGACCTGGTACGTGTGTCATTGTGTCAGGGTATAGAGAGCACGCACACACGCACGCACGCACGCACGCACGCACGCACGCACGCACGCACGCACGCACGCACGCACGCACGCACGCACGCACGCACGCACACACACACACACCTTTTAGTTCCATATTTCAACTTTGTTTTAAAGATATTTTGGGGGCTTTTTGCCTTTTATTGATAGATCACAGTAGGTTGACAGGGAGAGAGATGGGGCGGGGGGAAGACACCAGCCTATAGGTGCCTGGACCAGGCCAATTCATGGCTTACTTTGAACGTCGCACAAAAATAGCCAAGCTCTGCTATATTTTATGGAAATGCATGGAGAAAGTGAATGTGATTCAGTGTGTGTGGGTGTTTTACAAATATTGAACGAAGAAGAGTGTGTGACTAAATAATAACTGCATTGGAAGTTAACACACATTCCCTGAAGTGAAAAGTATGCATTTTGGACATATAAGGTTTCCACACAACAACGATGATATATAGGCTGCACACACACCAGAGACCACACACTGATATTCACAGTACACATTATACTGTAGGAGTTTACGTACATGCGTACATTGCACAATCACAGGAAAACATTGACACACAAAACTCAATTGTGTTTACACAACGCATTTTACGTGTGAAAATCGTTAGAGGCGTAACGACATGACGTGATGGGAGAGTCAAGTGTTTCTCAAAGGAGCATTCCATCTTAATGCTATCGTGTGCGCATGTGTGTGTGTTTGTGTGTACGTGTGTTTGTGCATGCACATACATGCGTACATATTGTGTTCCCGCTTCAGTGCGTATATATATAATGTGTCAAAGCAGAGAGAGCGCTTCTACACACGTGCACATTGTTTGCATTCGACATTTCGAATATGAAAAGAAACATACCACAGTCATGTTCACCTGTAGCATTTAACCTCCCCTCCCCTCCGGAGTTCTTTAGGAGGAATGTGAGGCATTTAGATCTCAGAAGGATTGTGTCTCTCAGGGCCTGACAGGCTGTTTAAATACAGGAGGCGGAGGGGCAGGTGTGTGAGTTATACACATTCTACAGCCACCCAAATGAAGTAGGTCTGCTGCGGATCACTGCTCTGCTGAGCTGGCCAAGGGAGTGTTCCTCATCTATTACAGAGGCCTTACATTGAAACATTTTGGATTGGTACTGACGGGGAAAGGTGGTACTGAGCAGACAAACATACACATGTACAAATACAGAGCTACTAATACACTGTGTGTCCACCAAAGCATTTCTTCCCAGCTGAAATCACAAGGCTCTTAAAAAAACAAGGCCTAAAACGCTTCCAAACACCTGAGTTAAAAATATTTCAGCTCTCGGCAAGCAGATAAAAACGCCACACGTGAACACGCGGCGCAGAATAGATGGTCAGCGGCTCGCCATGCTGCTGGTGGTTCCAGCATATAGTGTAAATATGCCTTTAAGCTACATGGCACACATGGTTTAACTCATGAGCATAATGTGCATAAATACAGATAGATGTGTGCGTGCGTGCGTGCGTGCGTGCGTGCGTGCGTGCGTGCATGTTTTCTTCTGTGGGCTAACATAGCACAAGATGTTGTCTGCGCAGCATTCAGCGGCAGGTTCAGAGGTCATGCTGATGCTAATCTCCTGTCATACAGCAATTATTATCATGACAGTAACAATGCTTCACAGACCAGTCTGCTCACCTCTGCCCTGGAGATGTCCCCTGATGACCCCTGACTCCAAGACCTTGTTTTGTTGTGCGATGTCCTAACCATGTTGAACAAGATGAGGGTCTGTGCTGTCCACAGACGGTCACACCAAACACTCAGGCTGAAAGAGGAAGTGTGGACAGAAAGAAATACCAGTGTTTATGTCCACATTCCACAACCTATAGAACCAGTGGTTTTCAAACTCACACCCACACCAAGTCAAAATCTCAAGGCACTCCTGTGATCATAGCAAAAATAGCAGATCTGCATCGCATGCTTTCTATACTGTTTTGTGTGGGGAAAACAATTCAATTAAAACTTTCGCCTACATGCCCAAAATAGGGACACCAGGTTGAAAATAGTTAACGTTTTTACTGGGTATTGAATTGGCCTCCTGTATTGTCCAAAGTACTGATGTAGGAAATTAAAACATAATTCACAAGTTTTTGTATAGTTGACTGTATATTACAATATAGTGTTGTTGTCACAAAATCCCATTAAGGCACACCTGTCCTTGTCAACATGCCGGCACAAATAATAAAATATATAGGAGCTGGAGTGAAAGAGATGGAGATTCATGCATGGCAGATTAATGGAGATTCATTCATCTTTGCGTTGGCATGTGCAGGCTCTGACCAATCACATTTGTGTCTCATGCCATGCCACATGAATTTCCCGGCCCACCAGACGCTGTGATAGCTTCTTTTACAAGGGGCCGTGTAAGGTGAGGAAAACAGATGTATTATGCCCGAGGCATCACTCACATCACGGTATACATAATTGTCTAACTATACTTAATCGCTCCTAAGCTGTGTAATCATATAGCATGGGTTTTCTCTGCACGTTATGCACTTTTCTCCTTATGCCCATATATTTTGTTCACAGGAGTGCAACGCACACCAGTCCTTTGGAGCTGTCAGCCAAGTGGGCCAACTGTGAGTTTTGCATCGGTGAGTTCATGGCACACAGGAACTTTGAGCAATCAGGGTTTAGTAATCATTGCTAAAATGAAGACCCAGTCATCCCAGGACTAAAGGATTTTTTTATCCTCTCACTAGGCCTGCCAGAACTGACAAGAAGACAAGAAATCTCATTGTTGCCGCCCCTTGAACTTGGTGAACTAATTGGGTAGCTCTATTCAGTCATCAAATGGCAGTGAAACATTGCAACAAGAGAATAAGCCAGAATACAACCGTTTACAATAGCCTATGTCAGACTTCAGACTTCTCTTTGCATATTCACATCACATTTTCATGATGTTGTGCAGTGTTGGACCTTAACTCTGTAATAATCCAAGTACATGAGCAATGTCACCAAACACCAATGTCTTAATGGCAGTGTTGGAAAAGTTACTCAAAACCGCAAATATATTACCTATTACAGTTACTAAAAAAAGTAATATTATTATTTTACATATTACTCCCTCCCTGCCAAAAGTAACTATAGTTACTTTTTTTTACCTTGCCCCCAGTAATTGCATCTTCCCAAAAGTGTCACACTACCCAGTTTGTTCCAGACGGTTTAAGGCCCGCCCTTCTGCATCCGATAATTCACACGTACAGACAAGTGCGCATCGTTTCCGTATCCACTCTAGAGTCTATATCTAGACTGATCAGCAGCCTGCAAAGCAACTCCATCCCGGTAGTTACTGGGAAAAGTAATAATATTACTTTAAGTAATAAGTTACTTTAGTTACTTTCCAACACTGGTTAATACAACAACACAGATTAACAACATTTGATTATTTCACAGCATGCAGTCTAGAAGAGCAGCATTTGTCTCTGTTTGTGTGTGTCTGCAGCTAATCTCACAAAACACTAGGCCGATCAGCACCAAATCTCTTGTGCACACTACCAATTGGCCATGGAATTAAATATGATCTATATAAATATAGTAGGCTATTCACATTTTGTGAAGTGATCATCTCAGATGAACCGTCCCACTGATCCACCGATCAGTCTTGCCCAAATATATAGTATAGTATAGTATAGTATAGTATAGTATAGTATAGTATAGTATAGTATAGTATAGTATAGTATATATAGTCCCCATCTGACGTCATGAATAGGCCTACGATGTCATCTTTATGTCAGACAGCCACAGGAAGCCACACCATTATTAGACCCTGTCTTATTCAAGAGAACTATAATGCAGCAGAACAACAACTAAAGCTTCACAGGTGCAGCCAAGATGTCATCAAAACAGATGACTGACCATCTGTTCATTCACACCAGTGTGAATTATGTCTGTTTAGTGTTTACCCACTACATTGGTCAATTAAACTCAGCATTTCTCAAGTTCAAGACAAGGTCTAGTCTACGTTCCCTTTGTGGTTGTGCCATTACTTGACTGTATAACTTCTTGCTCTTTACAGTTACAGATGACATGACTGAACATTAGGCCTACTTAATAATCTAGCTAAAAGATTGACCTATAAAATTATGTATCATTGGATACTTTAGTCTTGGTTCAAATGAGATAAAGGTAGCTAATATGGATTGTGATGTAGCTAACAAAACCCTCAGAAAAGCAAGTTGACACAGAAATAACACAGAAAAACTACTATCAAAATCTTGTTTTCTTTGAGCACAAGTATTAAACATGCATCTTACTTATCTTTCTTGAAGGGGCTTTTGGATGTAGCATGAAATGGCATGGGCAATTTATGCCTACCAAGTGACAGACCATGATTAGTGGTGGTGGGGAGAGAGGGAGAGGTGGCAATTTAACTAATTTCCCTATCAGCCAATCAGGACACAGCATGGCAGAGAGGTGGTCATTTTAGCCCTATATATTTCACAGTACAACAACATAGTGAATATAGCCAATCTACAAGCTCACAGTGCATCGCAAAGCGTTGTTTTGAGTTTAAGGAAATGAAAAGTAAATTCAGCTTGACTAGAAGCAGGGATAAAACATATCGCCAGCGATATAAAAAATGTACATTCTATACATGCTGTAATGGATTTCACCAGCTACTCTACAACAGGGGTTCTCAACCCGTGGGTCGCGACCCCTCGGGGGGTCGCCAAATTATTTTCAAAAAAAAAAGAAAAAAAAAAAGCTCGTAGCGCGCCACTCGGTGGCGCGCTATGAGCTTGTAGATCTGCTATTTTTCAATAGCTAAATTATAACAATGCTTAAAACACCAAAAGGGGTTCCCGCCCAAAATGGTTTAAGGTTATTGTAGCAGTCAATTTATATTGGGGGTCGGGAGGGGGCGGGGCGGGGGTCCCGAGACGTTGCCAAAGCATTTTCGGGGGTCCCCGGCCAAAAACGTTGAGAACCCCTGCTCTACAAGATGAATAGACATGCAATTATATATTAATATTCTGCTTGGTCACAACTAAAAAGAGAATATTAACATATAATTGTATGTCTATTCATCTAGTAGAGTCTGGTGAAATCCATGTGGATTTACAGCACATAATAGACCAATGACAACATTATGCCATAGCTATAGAAGGAAAGACCATGGGTCCCATGCATGGGCCCCATTAAATTCACTGGGATAGAAAGAGTGACGCCCAGTCCCAGAGGGGGGAACGGAACATTGTCACAGCGGTTACAGAGAAGCTTATACTGCATACATTTAATACAATGGAACTTTTTGGTCTAAACGGGCCATTAGATTGAGTTCATTTCGTGCTTGCTTGGTTATGGTGTTTATGGTGAGTTTTGTAATCCTGACTTTTTACAAAGGTGAAAAGAATAGTACCTTTGTGGAATCAAACGTAGCTCCCACGCCCACCCCACCCCCTGCATGATGATAACTACTCTTACTGTACGCTGTTGAACATTGATTGTATGTATTCAGAGCCTAATCCCAAATATAAGAAAGTACATGTTTTAGGGGCCATATTTGAACATATTTGAACTTGAACATGTTAGTTCTCGTAGGCATAGTTTATTGCCCAAGTATTGGGCCATTTTGTAAATAGTTATATTACATAGTACATATTTTAAAATGTATGTATGGGCACCACCCCTTAACCCTTATCCCTAAACTTATTTGCCATTTTTTACTATTTAAAAAAACCTTTTAAAAGAGTTCAAATAGCCGATCTACAAGCTCACAACGTCTCGATGTAGATCGGCTAGTTGAACTATTTTAAAATGTTTTTCAAAATAGTATAAAATGGCAAATACGTTTAGGGATAAGGGGTAAGTGTGGCGCAAGATGGAGCCCTATATATTTATGGTGTTGTCACATGAGCAGGTTACCTTTAAATAGAAACACCTGTGGTTAATTGTGGACTGAGCAACCCCAACAAAATAGGCAGCTTCACTGTGCTTCAACTGTTCAAATCAAATGACGCGAGTCAAGTTCTAAAACGTTGGTGTGCCTATACTGTAGGTTAAATTACTCATCTATGGTCTTCATTCCAGCTGGCACACAGGAGGAGCACAGCAGTGCACATTATGACTGTGAACGCTCTCTCACATTAATCTTTGTTCCAAACACAGGTTGGAAAACATTGCGACTTGCAGTGGTGGAATGTAACTTAGTACAATTACTCAAGTACTGTACTTAAGTACAAGTATAGTACTTTTACTTTAATGGAGTATTTCCAAATTTCTAATCCATGCATCTTCTCAGAGGCAAATATTGTACTTTTACTCCACTACAATTATTTGAATATTTTAGTTACTAAATACTTGGATTATTATTACAAAACATACATGAACCACTTCAGCCCTATACATTCCAGCCATTTGAAAATAGCCGATCTCACAATCTGTGAGATCGGCTAGATCTACCTTGTAGATCTGCAATTTTCAAAAGATTTTTCTACATTTGAAAAGTGAAATGGGACCTTCTGCATAATGAGTACTTTCTACTTTTGGTACTTTAAGTACATTTTGTACTTTTATTGTTTTAATTTGGAATTCCAGACTTTTATTGTATATATATTTTTTTGTAATGTTTTTTTTTGTGGCTTTCGCCTTTATTTTATATTTTTTATGGAGGGACAGACAGTAGGTTGACAAGAAATGGGGAGAGAGATGGGGGAGTGACATGCAATAAAGGCCGTTGGGATCGGGAGTCGAACCCGCGGCACACTGCCAGACTGGATCACTAGCCAAGGTGCCTGGACCGCTGAGCCACGGTCCAGGCCTTTCATTGTATTTCTACATTCATACTTAAGTCAAAACATTTGAGCACTTTTTCCCCTGGTGACTTGCTTCTTGATCATAGGTTCCTTGTGGGTTCAAATGCCATTTATTTTTTGAGAAACAATTTCAATCTCTAATCAGTTCTATTTGAAGAACCATTTTGTGGTAGTTCCACTAATAGAAAGAATGTGGTGGTGTTGTTTATCTTTCAGAAATGTATAGATAGTGGTCTTTAGCCGTTGGTGATGACCTTGCATGGCTCAATTCCTTCATCAGTGCTGTAGAATCTGAAAAGCCACTGTCATCATATGAGTTGGTGTAAAAATAAATGGTGTACCAGTTTTCAGTTAAATCATTTTGGCGTTTTTTGTTTTTGTTTGTTTGATTTGTCTGTGCCTTCCTGTTATTGACCTAATCTGTGTTGTGTGTTCCTTTCCTCTCCATTCTCTCTTCCCTAATCTATTCTAT